>NW_021869325.1:300000-380790 GCF_006229205.1 Suricata suricatta | reverse complement strand
TTCACAAATCCATCCATGTGATCCATCATATTAACAAAAGAAAGGATTAAAAACCATATGATCCTGTTGATAGATGCAGAAAAAGCATTTGACAAAATACAGCACCCTTTCTTAATAAAAACCCTTGAGAAAGTTGGAATAGAAGGAACTTACCTAAACATTATAAAAGCAGTTTATGAAAAGCCCACAGCTAATGTTATCCTCAATGGGGAAAAACTGAGAGCTTTTCCCCTGAGATCAGGAACATGACAGGGGTGTCTACTCTCACCACTGCTGATCTTTTTGTTTTTATACCAGTACCATACAGTTTTGATGACTGTAACTTATTTTAGTATAGCTTGAAATCAGGGAATGTGATGCCTTTTGATTTGTTTTTCTTTCCCAGGATTCCTTTGATTATTCAGGGTCTTTTGTGGTTCTCTATAAATTTTAGGAGTGTTTTTTTCTACTTCTGTAAAAAAAATACCATTGAAATTGTGATAGGGATTGTAATGAATCTACAGATGGCTTTGTGTGATATTGATATTTTAACAGTAATAATTCTTCCAATCCATAAACACAGGGTAATTTTCTGCTTACTTCTGTCCTCTTTGATTTCTCTTGTCATTATGTTACAGTTTTAGGGTAGAGATCTTTCACCTCTTTAATTAAATGTATTCCTGAGTATTTTGTTTTGATGCTATTATAAATGGGATAGATTTCTTTATGTCTTTTTCAGAAATTTTGTTATTTTTGCCTATAAATGCTGCTGATTATTAAATTTGCATCCTGAAACTTTACTGAATTTATTAATTAGGTTTCATAGTTTTTGATTGAGTCTTCAGGATCTTCTATATATGAAAGTATGTTATGTGCAATATGAACAAATTTAATTCTTCCATTTTAATTTTGATACTTTTTATTTATTTTTCCTGCCTGATTTCTCTAGCTAGTAGTGCTAGTACTATGTTGAATAGAAGTGGTGAGAGTGGACCTATTTGTCTTGTTTCTGGTCTTAGAGGACAAGTTTTCAACCTTTCACCATTGGGTGTGATGTTAGTTGTTGTGGGCTTGTCATATATGGCCTTAATTATGTTTAGACAGGTTTGGTCTATACCTGACTTTAAGAGTTTTCATAATGAATGGATGTTTAAATTTTGTCAAATGCTTTTTTCTGTGCCTATTGAGATGGCAATGTGATTATTTTCTTTCATTCTGTTAATGTGATCTATCACATTGATTGATATTGAGCCATCCTTGCATCCCAAGGACAAACCTCACTTGATCATGATGTATGATCCTTTTAATATGCTACTGAATTAGGTTTGCTAGTAGTTTATTGAGAAATTTCACATCTATATTCATTAAGGATTTGTCCTGTAGTTTTTTTTTTTTACTAGTAATTGATCTATTCATTTTTCCATTTATTTCTGATTTTGTTTGGTATGTTTTATGCTTCTGAGAATTTTCACCTTTCTTCTAAGTTTTCCAATTTTTGACATGGTTGTTCATTCTCTTTTTTCCTTGGTTAGCATTGGTAAGGATTGGTCAATTTTGTTTATCTTTTCAAAGAACCAGATTAGTTTGGCTAATCTTTTCTATATTTTTCTGTTTTCTATTTCTTTTATTTCCCCTACTGTAATCTTTTTTTTCCCTCTTCAGCCAACTTTAGGCTGTTTTTCTTTTTCTTAGGCATGGAGCTAGGTCATTTATTTGTGATCTTTCTTGTTTTCAATGCAGACATTTTTTGCTATGAACTTCCCTTTTAGAACTGCTTTGGGTGCATCCCACAAGTCCTGGTATGTTGTATTTCCATTTTTATTTGTCTCATGAAACTTTTTCTAATTTTCCTTTTAATTTATTCTTTGATCTCTCATTTCTTTAGGAGAGTGTTGTTTTATTTCCACATGTTTGTGAGTTACCCAGTTTTCCTCTTGTTATTGACTTCTAGTTTTATGCCATTGTATTTGGAGAAGATAGTTGATATGATTTCAGTCTTCTTGAATTTGCTAGGAGTTGTTTTGTGGCCTAATCATAGAAAATGTTCCATGTGCACCTGAGAAGAATATGTACTTTTCTACTGTTGGATATAATGTTTCCTATATGTCTGTTAGGTCCATCTGGTGTTTGAAGTCCACTGTTTTCTTATTTATTCTTTGTCTGGATGATCTATCCATTGTTGAGAGTGGGGTATTAATGTCCTCAACTATTATTGTATAGCTATTTATTTCTACTTTTAGCCCTTGTTAGCTTTTGCTTTATATATTTAGGTACTTTAATGTTGGGCACATAAATATTTATAATTGTTATATCATTTTCAGATATTCACTTTTTATCATCATATAATGACTTTCTCTGTCTCATTTTACCATTTTTTATTTAAAGTCTATTTGTCTGATGTAAGTATTACTCTTTTTTTTATTGGTTACCATTTGCTGGGAATACCTCTTTCCATCCTTTCAGTCTATATGTATCTTTAAGGGTAAAGTGAGTCCCTTATAGGTAGCATATTGTTGAATCTTGTGTGTGTGTGTGTGTGTGTGTGTGTGTGTGTGTGTGTGTGTGTGTGTTGTTTAATGTTTATTTATTTTTAAGAGAGATAGAAAGAGACATAGTATGAGCTGGGAGAGGCAGAAAGAGAGGGAGACACAGAATCTGAAACAGGTTCCAGGCTCCAAGCTGTCAGCACAGAGCCTGATGCGGGGGCTTGAACTCATGGACTGTGAGATCATGACATGAGCTGAAGTCTGATGCTTAACCAACTGAGCCACTCAGGTGCCCAGGATCTTTTTCTTATATACATTCATCCATTCTCTGTCTTTTAAGTGGAGAATTTAATTCATTTACAGTTAAAGTAATTATTGATAGGAAAGGACTTACTGTTGCCATTTTGTGAATTATTTCCTGGTTGTTTTGTAGGTTTGTTGTTCCTTGTTTTTTATCCTGGTGTCTTTTTGGTGGTTTGATATTTTTTGGTATCAGTATTCATATACTTTCTTGTCACTTCTTTTGTGCAATTACTATAGAATTTTCCTTTGTGGCTACTATGAGACTTACACAAAATAGCTTAAACTTATAATACCTTATTTTAATCTGGTAACAACTTAACTTTAATAGAATTAGTAAACAGTACACTTTTACTTCTTTCTCTTACATTTTAGATTATTGTTGTTACAGTTGTGTGTGTGTGTAATAATAATAGATTTTTATATTTATGGTTATTTGACTACATTCATTAAAAAACAATTTTAAACTGGAATTGCACCACTATTACCAATGGCAGAATGTAAATATGAGTATATATTTACCATTACCAGTGATATTTATACTGTCTTTTTATGTACTTATGATGTTGATTAGCAATTTTTTTTAACTTCTACTCAGAGAACTACCTTTACCATTTCTTGCACGGCAGGTTTGGTGGTAATGAACTGTCTCACCTTTTGTTGTTGGGGAAAGCCTTTATCCTTCTTTAATTTCTGAATTTACCAGGTATAGAATTCTTGATTGACAGTTATTCTCTTTCAGTATACTGAATATGTCATCCTAGTCTTTGGCCTGAAAAATACCTGTTGAGAAATCCATATGTATTCTGCTGCCTTTTCCTTGTATGTAACTTCTCTCTTTTCTCTCACTTATCTTAAAATTCTTTGTCTTTGACTTTTCACAATTTAATTATAATGTGTCCTGGTGTATCCCTACTTGGGTTCAACTTATTTCAGACTCATAGATCTGTATGTCCATTTTGTTTCCAGGATCAGGAAGTTTTTAGCCATCATTGTTTTAAATATACTTTCTGTCACTTTCCCTTTTTCTTCTGGAATTGCTATAATGCAATTTTGTTTCTTCTTACTGTGTCTCATAATATCTGTAGGCCGTCTTTGCTCTGTTTTATTCTTTTTATTTATTTATTTTTTTGGTCCTCTGACTGAATAATTTCTTATGTCCTATCCTCTAGACTACTGGTACTTTCTTCTGCACAGTCAAGTCTACTTCAGAAACTTTTTTTTTTCAGTTCAATTATACTTTTCAACTCAAGAATTTATTTTTCATTCTTTTCTCTTTTGATGGTTGTTTCTTTGTTGAACATTTCATTTTGTTCATGAATTGTTTTCCTAATTTTGTTTAGTTGTCTGTTTTTTCTTATAGTTCACTAAACCTCTTTAAGAAGATTATTCTGAATTCGTTGTCTCACAGTTCAAAGATCTCCATTTATTTAAGGCCAGCTATTGGAGCTTTATTAGTTTCCTTTGGTGGTGTTGTATTTACCTGCTTTGTGTGTGTGTGTGTGTGTGTGTGTGTATGATTCTTGATTGCTCATATTGGTATTTGTGCATTTGAGTAATGGGGCTCTTCTTCCAGACTTTACAAGTTTGCTTTGGTAGGCACATTTCTTCACCAGTCAGCTCAGTTTGTGTTTCTAGGTGTGTCTGCTGGTAATGTCTGCTATTCTGTTCTATTTTGGGCAAGACAATTGTTTGAGGTTTGAGGACAGGGATTGGGGAAGGACGGTGTTCCACTGGCTGAGAACAGTTGGATAGGACTGCTGGTTGGTTCCCTACCCATGTAAGGCTGTAGAATGGGTTCCATAGTTGCCTGGATTCTCTCTTCAGGCTTACTAGATAGTCAGAACTAGGTATTAGTAATAGATGCAGCTATGAATTAGGTTCCCTGGCCTGGGAATGTAGCAGGACAGGACTCAGGGCCTATATAGTTTGTTAATTAGGGATCCAAATCAGACTAGAGTATGCACTAAATTCTCTGGTCAGGTGAGGCCACCAGTTTTGTTCTACAAATGGGAGAAGCCACAGGCTGTGCTGTCTATTTAAGTGTTACTGTATATAGGGCTATTGAATGGGCTGTGCAGCTTCCCATGTGCTCTGGTTTCCTGGTTTCTGTATTCAGTGATGAGCTGGACTATGAATTAGATTCCCTGACCAGGTGCAGTGGGAGAAATAGCTCTAAAGCTGATAAAACTCCTCATTGTCTTAATTGGAGCTAACCCATACCCCAAGTTCCCTGATAGAATAGGGTCCTGGTTTTGTTCTGCCCACTATTGGCTCTGCCAGCCCACCTGTTGACTTGAGTGCCACTGTTCAGCACAGATTCCAGGAGTTAATTCCAGTCCTTCTGGTCAGATGCTGGAAGACATTCTCCACTGTGTGTGGGGCTATTTCTCAGCCCCTTTGCCTTAGAGGGGATGGGTGGGGCCTCTTCAGGCCACTCTCAGTTTCCAAAACAGGCTCTCCTGCTGAGAGGGGCCAGGACCTACCCACAGACTTGGCTATGAATTAATTCTCCTGCCTGCACATAGCACAGGAGTGCTCCGTGGTAGGTACTAGCTTTGCTGTGGGGACAGTCAGCTCTTCCTGCCAGCCTCTAGGCTTGGGTGCTGGTGGTTTGCACAGCTTCCAGGAGTTGTCAGCAGTCCTTCTGGTTGGATGGGGCTGGAAGACACTCTCCCCAGCAGGTGGGGCTGTGGTCAGTTTTTTACCTTGGGCATGGGCAAAACTTGTTTGAGGATCCAAATCAGGCAGATCTGCATCCCATGGCATTCTCTGGCCAGGGTGCAACCCCAACTTGGTTCCATAAATGAGCAAAACTGCTGGTTGGGACTACTACTTGGGTACTGCAGGTATCTGCCAGGATTCAGGTACTTGCTGGTTGTTGCACATTCTCCCCCTTCTCCATCACAGTCAAATTGCCAGTGATTGAGCCTTGTAGATTCCCCTGGAATCTTCATGGTGCAGTATCCAATAGGGCCTCACAAAGTGACTCACAATGCGGGGGATGCTTGTTATCTCCTGTGGCTCCTCTTGTCCCACTGGGGGACTGAAGGTCCAGGGCAGATGTTTCCATGTGATGCTGCACTGGGGTGGGGGAGGGGCAACACAATCAATGTGTAGCCATTTTTTATTTTGCCCGTCTAATGTCATCTGTCTTGGTCTCTGTGATGCAGGAATTTGCTTCAGCCTCACTCCCATGTTCTAGGAGTCTGTCAGTGGTGTCTTGTATTGGGGGGGTGAAGTCAAGAACCAACCTATGTCAGCATCTTGATGGCATGCCTGGGGGGTCATTTTTAAAATCTGTTCATCACACCTACCCTTCCCACGTGCATTTTTCCCACATCTGGATTAGGAATACCCTCACTCAATTATTGAATATACCAATCACATTATAATTATACACATTTTCTCCTGCAAGCATATAAGATTCATGAGGGCTTAAATAGTCTGTTTCTGTCACTTCTATATATTACTTCATGTATAGTAAACTTTTGTTGACTGATGATTTGTTCAGGTAACTATGAACTTATCTCTATCCTCAGTGCTTAGGACATTGCCTAGCACATGGTAGGCATTCAACCAAAGTTTGTCAAATAAATGCTTAGATAAAAATTATTATTGAGATACTTCAGGAGGATCTTATTCAGTGATTTCTCTGGTAATTTAACATTCAAAGGAACTCCTTAAAATATTAATAACCAGAGTTACAAATGTCCATCCTGGCCTTGGAATATGTGGACAAAAAGATATTCCAGAGAGCTGGAGCTGTTCTGTGAACCCCATTTCTCCAACTTCTCTGACATAGCCTGAAATTTTTATGGATTATGGTGAGGAAAGTTGTATAATTCAAATCACAGGTTTAACTTCTCATTGTATGCCAGGGCCCAACAGCCATTTCTTATGAAACAAAAATAAAAGCTGTTTTTGTCATTCTTTCCTCCATTTCTTCCTATTTACCAAGCAGCCGGCATGCCCATTGCTGGAGAACTCTCATTTCTAGAGTGGCCCTTCTCCCTGTAACCGGAGGAATATTCTTAACTACAGAAAGAATAGTATAAATTTTGATTGGTTTTCTGAAGAAGCCCACAGTATAGGTCTAACTTATTAAATGGCTGGAATAATTGTGTTTTTGCAGTTAAAGTTGTAGAATAGAGTATTAGGGAAAGATACTTATACTATTGTACTGTATAGATGAAACAGATTTCTGTGGACTAGCCTGGAGGCCTGCACAATAATTGTAAACCTCCATTTGAAAAATAGTTCTCTGTAATATCCATTAATTAATTCATTTGTTTAATAAACTTTTCTGGAGCCTTTCCTTTGTGCTAGATAGAGCAGTACTAATACGTGCTGTCATACCCCTTAGGAGATGACAGTGCCAAAATGAAAAGCATCTCTGTAAACTGATAATTATTATTTAACATGTAATTTGTGTCAAAAGGAAGATTTGCATGCATTACTTTGGGAGACAAGGAGAGGTCTGCCTAATGGAGAACTTGAACCTGTCTTGAAGAATGGGGATACATTTATCACAAATTGAAGGTTCGTAGAGAGCATTCTAAGCCAAGAAACTATACTAAAAGCCACAGAGTTCTGGAGGGAAAGGTGTTACTTAGGAATGACTAAACTAGTTCAATGGGAGAGATGATGACAAGTGGTAAGAGATGTAGGTAATGCTTGCCAGAGCTTTGAATGTAAAGGTACTATGATAAAGAGTTTGAAATGTCTCTAGAAAGGTTTCAGTGATATTTATGCAGGGAAATGGCTGGATCTGATTTGGTCTGTGGGAGCTCTGGGAGCAGAAATATCCATTAGAAGGCTCATGAAAATGCTCAACTGAGCAACAGTGATGGCCTTACTAATGGCAGTGGCAACAGTGTTGCATGTAAGACTCAGTACTGAAGGAGGAATAATAGGATTTTGTGGCCAATTAAGGAGGCGGTGACGGAGGGCAGTGAAATGGGTAATGGCGCTTGAAGAAATTCAGAGGGGAAAGTAGAGAAGGTTACAGAGGTTTGTGTTTGAGGAACTTGGGAACTTACTGGTCATGGAATATGAGATAATGAGCTGATCTGGAGTAATAGATAATAAATAGGGGATGTTTGAAGTGAAATGACTGTTTTAAAACTCAGGAGTCCACACCACTTCCTGAAAATTGCTTCCAAACATCAGTTTCTCCTTTTACTTGTTCAATATCTTGGTCCCACAGGAGACATTGGTTATGTTCTTGTTCTCAAATCTATCTTCTAGACAGTAGACTACATACTCAAGTCAGCATTCCTGTAAAATCCAGACAAGCAGAATGATCATTCTGGCTTGAGATCCCTCTCTACTCCATGCAGACAGTTTTATTTCACTTTTTTATTTTAATGAGAACTTGTCAAAACTCACCTTATGTGACATATGATTTTGGCACCTAGAATAAATTGATAAATGAATGTGTAAAAAGTATATCTTTTTCTTGAAGATCTTTTTCCTATGCTTTTAATCTTGTATCAGTTAGGATTCAACCAAAGAAGCAGAAACAGTAGGGAGATACCCATCTATCTATTGATCTATCAATATATCTTGGAAATTAAAGGAGTAATTACAGAGAGTTGATTTGTGGAAGCTGGGTAAAGTCTCTGAATCTGTCTCTCTGGTGCCAACCTGAAGTCTACAGGGTAAGCAGTCAAGGAGAGAAAAATCACCATCCAGCTGGAACTCCAGAAGGATGAGCCAAGACTCATAAACACCTGTGAGATCAGTTAGCAGATAAGTAAAATGTGTGTGCAATGAGATTGCTGTTGACTCCCTTACAACCTCTAAAATCTTGCTCTTGGCTTTGGAAGCCTTTTTTTTAAAAATCCAATCTGGGCATTGTATTTACCTTCACACAAGCAACAGAAGAAGTTCTTTGCCTTCATTCACACTTACTTTGTCCATTTATAATCTTGGGTAAACCTCAGAAAGTTTAGCTCTGGGGAGAAAGCAACATCATTGTGTCAACAGATGCTTCTGAGTGTTTATGCCATCCAAACTCCATTGTGCTTCACTGCTTACTTCCCAATCTTTTATTTTTCCTTAGTGATGATATGCTACTGTGTTTTTTCACACTTTGCAAGCTCTCAAATGCAGCTTTAATCTTCTGATTCTCAGACTATAAACTTACCTCTCCATCTCAGAGTCTGTAGGATATTAAATTATGTGAATCACTGCAGGAGCAGAGAGATGAGGGACAGAGAGAGAGAGAGAGAGAGAGAGAGAGAGGGAGAGAGAGGGAGAGAGAGAACATCCCAGCAGGCTCCACACAGTCAGTGCAGAGCCTGATGCAGGGCTCGAACTCACGAACCTTGAGATCATGACCTGAACCGAAACCAAAGACTGACAGGTGACTGAGGCACCCCCGTGCCTGCTTTGACAAAGTTTTTAATCTCTTTCCCTCTGTTAAACTTATAAGCATGTTCACATCCCCCATTTCCTAAAATATGTGTGTATTTTGAGTCCTACCTCTACTCCTTTTTTAAACCGGCTTCTACCACAACCACTCTGTGAAAAGTCCTAAAGGCAAATAAGCTCCTAATTAGCAAATCTGACAGACTCTTCTCTGTTGTCATCCTCCCTGACCGTTTTGCTACCTGTGGCCAAGTTTACTTCTTGACATTGTCATCTTGGATCACTTCCTAGTCTTCTTCACTATCACCTCCTTCTTTACCTAGCCCCTAACTGTAGATTTCTTTTAGGATTCTTTTTTTGGCCTACTTATTCTAAGCTGTTCCTTCTGTGATTGATTAAGCATTCAAGGAGCTCCTTTATGAAAATAGAAGAGCAATGTTTAACAGAGATATAATGCAAGCCATATGTATAAATTTCCTAGTAGCCACCTTACAAAAAGTAAAGAAACATAATAATCTAACTTTGATCAACTTTATTTAACTCGGTATATCTACAACATCATTTTACTACGTAATAAATTAAAAATTATTGATGAAATATTTTACTTTTTTTGTACCATCTGTTTAAAATCAGTGTGTACTTTTAGCACATATCTCAGTTTGGATTAGTCCCATTTCAGGCACTCAGTAGTCTCATGAGGCTAGTAGCCACTGTCTTGGACATCACAACTCTGGAATCTATAAACTGATAGGGAAATTTTAGTTCCAGAGCTAGAATCCCAACTTCTACTAAGATCCCATATTCAATTTCTTATTTGTACAGTCTATCACTTGTAGTGGTGCCAGTTATCTATAAAAACAAGGCAACAGTTTTACTCCATTGCTCACTTATCTTTATGGTTCTCCACTGACTAATGAAAGGCATACTAATGAATATAAATCTTGGAGTCATTACTACCAACTTTTACATAATTTGGGACAAGTTACTCAATTTTTCATGAGATTCTGTTTTGTCATCTAAAATAGGGAGCAAGTAATACTGATCTTTTGGATTTGTTATAGGAATATGTTGATACTATTCCTCACGTAGTGCATGACCCATAGTAATTACACAATAAATGGTAGCCAGGCCATTAACATGACATTCAAGGTTCTCCATTCTTAATATCCTCCTCCAATGTTGTGTCCTCCTCTGTGATCTAGCTACATATCTTTACCCTCATTCATTTATAGTATAACCTTCATTTCTTCATTCCTCAGAAAACATGCCTATAATGAGCTAAGTCCTATGACTAAAAACTTCCCATAAGGAATTCATTTATTCATTAATTTGTTCATTCAAGAAAAGTTGATTAAGCATAGACTTTGTGCTACTATGTTTAATGTTTGAGGTAAATTACTGAGTAAAATAGACAAAACATTTACTTTTATGGAATTTATGTTTTAGTTGGGAATATAGAAAATAGGAGTAAGTATAATCAATTAAAAACTACATAGTGTGGTGGAAGCCTATGAATGAATGGTATGGGGAAAAACACTGAACAGAGTAAGTGATGTCAGGAATGGAGAGGAGTCTCTTATCCCCTCTCAGTCCCTGGATACAACAGTTTCTGTTATGCATCTTCAAATAGTGTGTAACTAGGGTGTGGGAGAGATCTGGCTGCGACCTCTTTCACCCCATGGACCCCCAGGGTTGATTCGGCTGAGCTGGCTGGCTAGGCGGTGTCCCCTTCCTCCCTCACCGCTCCATGTGCCTCCCTCACCGTTCCATGTGCGTCCCTCCTGAAGCTGCAAGCTCGGTGAAGAGGACGACCTTGCCTGACAGAGGAGGACCGTTCTTCAGTCAAGGGTATACGAGTAGCTGCGCTCCCCTGCGAGAACCTCCAAACAAGCTCTCAGATAGTGTGTACCTAGTGCTTTGGACATAATAAGCACTGACTGCAGAACAGTTGGATTCTAACTAAGCATTGTAGACATGAACTTTACGAACACTTTTTACTGTAAATTAGAGCACCCTTGATATTCCCTAGCAGAGCCCTTACAGCTGGCACTCTAATAGGTACCTTTATCTCCCCACAACTTTAATTCTTCAGGTGGGGTACCATAAAATAAGTATAGGACTAGTGTATGGATGCTGTGCCAGTTGGAACATACAGACAGTCATAGCTCCATGTCGTATTATATTAATAAGTATTAGGCCCCCCAAAATGAGAGGGCTGGTAGTCCAAAAATTTCAGAGGTTTTGAAGTAGGCAAAGTTGAGTATCCTTAAATAGTCCCACTAAGAAGATTATTGCATATAATATGCAGCGTTTCTCAGATAGTTAACAAAAGAACTGATACATGAAAAGATTACAGTTCAGGTAAGTGCACATTTGGAAATTATGTTATGGAAAACAAATGGTAGTGCAGTTGGAAGTGCTTATACTGTAAATAGGATAGTTATATAATTTATTATTGAAAGACATTTTTGGGAATGAAATCACAGCTAATAATTATGCCAGGAGAACAGGCATCAACTGAGATTTTCTCCAGTAAGTTGGAGCATATAGTCACTCTGTCTGGAAGACACTCTATCTGTAGTTCACTGTACATTCATATCTTTCCTCACATACAAACTCCTCCTTAGTTTCTCTAACTCCCTTTGGAGGTGGGTCTAAGGGAAACTGCAGAAAAGGAAGTAGTAGTTATGCACTGACTATTGGATAAAGATTTTTTGAAATACTCAGTAACATAATGTATTGTCAGAGAGAAATGAAAAATGAAGACATCAAGGAAATATGTGCTTAACCTTTGCAAGCAAATTAAGGAACTATATCATCCTAGTAGCTAGTAACTTAGTGAGACTTTTCAACTTAAAGATTTGTTTTGGTTACCTTTCCGGAAATATTATGAAAGACGCAATTTTGCATATACTGATATATTTTTGGCTATTTTTGAAATGGGGACCACTGTCAATGCTTATGAAGTAAGGTTTCTTTTCTAACAAAAATTTTGGGTTTGGAAATTTTATAATAAATAAATAATAGTGTAAAGTCCATGAAACTTGACAAAATAAATTGTGATTTTTCATGAATATATGAGCAGTCACTTGTTTAATTCAATGTTGTGCATCTACACTAAATTAAGGGCCAGGTCAGACTCCAGTCTTCTGCAACAAGTTCTATTTCTGCTCTTCATATAAACAAACAAAGCAAACTAATAACTTGCTCTTCTTAAAGTAGAATTCAGTATTTCTGATACTAATTATAGTCTTCCTTCAACAAACAGTTTTTAAATGCAGCATCTAAATTCAGGATCATTGGGCATTAAAAAAAAAAGAAGAAGAACATTATTCAGAAATAGTCCATAACCTAAAAGGGGTAATGTTTTTATAAGGTTTTGGATAAGTGTTTTATGACTCTCGGAAGAGAAAAGTTCTAATTTTATTGAAGAACATTTTGTCCTCACATCTCCTTCCAAGTTTGGTAAATAGAGAAAGTCCCTCGTGCAAAGGCATGAAGTACTTATGTATTCACCAGGACATATTTTTTAAAAGACAATATTATTAATATAATTTAAAGAAATTCATTATTAAAGTAGAAACTTATCCTGAGTTGAGTTAAAGGATAAACCACATTGTAATTTTTCTGAAGCAGCAGGAACATCATAATTTGCATTTTCTGTTTCCTTTGACCTGACTCTGATTACCTTTGAGTCTGATTGTCTCCAAACGAAGCAACCAGCCTTGACATGTATAGACAGAAGACATGGTTGCCCTGGCAACAGGCACCATGGACCACATGTGACCCTTCTCAGAAGAAAGTCTGTGCCTCCTTTTTAAAACATAAAACGAAACCAAAAAATCTTCTTTCTCCTACTGGAGACAAAACAAAGTCCCTGCTTTTTAACACTAACAGAAAATAATATTTTCAACCAATGTCAGCTTCTTTATTTGGCAAACGATTTTATTGTTTGGAGATGGATCCTCATCACTGTGTTAATTTCATCACTAATTGATTAGGTAGCTATAAGGTAATAAACCTGTTTCTGACACTTACAGTCAGAAGATCCAGCAGAGGGAGCCCACATGTTGTTTTTTAAATGTCAGTCTAAAATTATGATATAATTTTATTTTAAATGTTCTAATAATAGAACTCAATATTTCTGGATTCTAGAGTTACCTACTCATGGAAGTATAAATAGTGTAATGTCATTTTGTCATTTTGCTGTTTAAATCTAAGGAAGTGTCAGTATTTCTTAACCCATGATTATGTGAGTAAATATTTTTGGATCTCTTTTGTGCGGCCAATTCAAGAATTCCCAGTGGGGCTGATCTAACCTTTATTTCAGATTTCCCCAAATTTTTAGCTATATTCACCCCCCAACCCACACTACCACCCACCTCCCCAGGGTTTGACTAGAGACAATCAGGGCACACCCATGAAAAATGCCATGGAACGGTCCTCTAACTGAGGACAAAAATATTGAGGAACCTCTAGTTGGTTCCACAAAAAGAACACAAGTGGTTTACATGGCATTGTTTTCATGTCAAAAAAGATGTCTTTGACAATGACATGCCTCCCATAGGAAGCTGTGAGATTCCAGGCCCTGCCTTGCTCCCAGAAGACACACAGAGATTCTGAGTGTTGTTCACCCACCAAGGAACATTCAGTCAGTCACTCTTTCAGAGACAGTCATTGATTTCCTTCTGTATTCCAGTCACTGTTTCAAGTTTGGAAAATATAAGCATAATAAAAATAGCTATGATTTATTGAATTCTTATGATGCGATATAGATACTATGCTACATAGTCTCTTTTTTAAGCCTTGTGATAACCAACTTACAGATGAAAAACTGCATCTCAGAGAATTTAAAATAAATTGCCTATGCTCCCAAAGGTAATAAGTAACAGAACTTGAATTTGAATGCAAGTCTGAAAGGCCCTAAATTGCACACTGGTAACTGCTATGAAATATTGCCTTCCTAGACTCAAGGGGTTCACAGCCTATTGACTTCACTCTTGCTTCTACTGAAACACAAATTTCTTGCCCTTAGTACAAAGACTTTTTGAAAGGAAAAGAAAAAGTGGTTAATATTTGAGGGTTTATCATGTACCAGTCACTATGCTAGATGCCTAATATGTCTCATTAATCTTTATGGCAGTCCTAAGATACATATTACCCCTCTTTTACAGATGAAGAAACAGAGACCTAGATTATATAACTTACCCAAGTTGATACCATGAACACAGGGTTTCAATGTAGATCTTTCTGATTTTAAAATCTTCTTTGTCATCCTGCCTGTACTTAACACAATTATTTCATCCAAGCAGTTTCTCAGAAATAAAAGTTTCCCAACTAGTTATTTGAATTTAACTCATAGCATGAAGTATTTAAAGGAAACTTTAACTCAAAATTCTTTCACAGTTAAGTTTCTTGAAGTATACATATGCTTATATTAATTTTTAAATAAAGATGTTTTATTTTTGATTTATCAGATAATATAAACATTAGTAGTTGAAACAAAGAATCGTAGAATTTAAAAACTGGAATGGGTTTTAAGACTCATTAGTGTGATTCTTATTTTATTAGTGTGAAAATAGGCCCGGAGAAATTGTGAGCTGGCTGGTTTCCCATCATTAGTCAGTGACAAGACAGAAGTACCATTCTGACCCAGAACAAGCACTTTCCCACCCGGTTTCAAAAATAAGTTAAGATGAATTGTATTAGAAACCTATTTAATCCTCAAGTAGTAACCTGGATCATCAACTTGATGTTGAGTTTAGCAAGTTAGTTTTCATGAGTCCAAGGCTGGATTGTATTCATTGTGTAAAAATTAAAATTAACGTAAGTCTTATTCAAAGTAAGAAACAAAACTGATTTACAGCTCAAAATTTAACAAAAGTAGTTTCAGAATTCTTTTGAGATCAAACTTATGAGCCAAAGACAGTAAAATTTTCTGAGCTCTTATTTGGGTAAAACACCAAGTTAAACCATATAGTTAATATTAAAATATCAAGTTGGGGTTATCAATGGGATTATGTCCTTGGTTTATTAAACCACTGTTTTTTAATTTTTTTGCTTTGATCTTTTTATTTATTTTAATTATTATTTTTTCATTTACATCCAGGTTAGCATATAGTACATCAGTGATTTCAAGAGTAGTTTCTTTAATGCCTGTTACCCATTTAGCCCATCCCCCGCCACAATCCCTCTAGTAACCCTCTGTTTGTTCTCCATATTTATGTCTCATATGTTTTTGTCTCTCTCCCTGTTTTTATTATTTTTGCTTCCCTTCCCTAATGTCCATCAACTTTGTGTCTTAAAGTCCTCAATTGGGTAAAGTCATATGATACTTGTCTTGCTCTGACTGACTAATTTTGCTTAGCATGATACCCTCTAGTTCTGTCAGTGTAATTGCAAATGGTAAGATTTCATTCTTTTTTATTGCTGAGTAATACTCCATTGTATGTGTGTGTGTGTACATATATATATATATATATATATGTACACACACCACATCTTCTTTATCCATTCATCTGTTGATGGACATTTGGGCTCTTTCCATACTTTGGCTATTGTTGATAGTGCTGCTATAAACATTGGTGTGTATGTGTTCCTTTGAAAAAGCACACCTGTGTCCCTTGGATAAATACCTAGTAGTGCAATTTCTGGGTCATAGGGAAGTTCTATTTTTATTTTTATTTTTTTTCTTTAATAGTTTATAGTCAAGTTGGTTTCCATGTAACACCCAGTGCTCACCCCGACAAGTTCCCTCCTCCATGCCCCTTCCCCTCTCCCCCACTGCCATCAGCCCTCAGTTTGTTCTCAGTATTTAAGAGTCTCTCATGGTTTACCTCCCTCCCTCTCCCCACTATTTTTCCCCCTTCCCCTCCCCAGTAGTCCTCTGTTATGTTTCTCCTGTTCCACTTATGAGTGAAAACATATGGTATCTGTCTTTCTCTGCCTGACTTATTTCACTTAGCATGACACCTTTGAGTTCCATCCAAGTTGCTACAAATGGCCAGATTTCATTCTTTCTCATTGCTATGTAGTATTTCATTGTATATATAAACCACATCTTCTTGACCCATCAGTTGATGGACATTTAGGCTCTTTCCATGATTTGGCTATTGTTTAAAGTGCTGCTGTGAACATTGTGCCCCTATGCATCAGCACTTCTGTATCCCTTGGGTATATCCCTGGCAGTGCTACTGTTGGGCCGTAGGGGAGTTCTATTGTTAATTTTTTGAAGAACCTCCACACTGTTTTCTAGAGCGTCTGTGCCAGTTTGCATTCCTACCAGCAGGGCAAAAGAGGTCCTCTTTCTCTGAATCCTTGCCAGCATCTGTTACTGCCTGACTTGTTGTTTTAGCCATTCTGATGGGTGTGAGGTGGAATCTCATTGTGGTTTTGATTTGTATTTCCCTTATGGGTGATGTTGAGCATGGTTTCATGTGTCCACTATTTTTAAAATTGTTTTAATGTTTATTTATTAGAGAGAGACAGAGTGCAAGCAGAGGAAGGACAGAGGAAGAGGGAGACACAGAATCTGAAGCAGGCTCCAGGCCCTGACGTGTCAGCACAGAGTCTGATGCAGGGCTCAAACTCACGAACCCTGAGATCCTGAGTTGAAGTTGGAGGCTTAATGAACCAGCCACTTAGGCGCCCCACTAAAACACTAATTTTAATTACACATATAGATCATTTTTATTCAGCTATTTTTTCTACATACAGTTTTTTTTTTTTTTTGAGGCTCACTTCTGTCATTTGCAGATGGACTGTTTTCTGTAGGTAATTTTCAAAACACACACACATATTTCTCACATGTGCATAAGTACATACAAACACGTGTGTACATACACAGTTTTATTTAAAGTTTATTTGAGAGGGAGAAAGGGAGAGAGAGAAAACACATGTGAGCTGGGGAGGGGCAAAGAGAAGGAGAGAGAGAGAATCCTAGGCAGGCTCCATGTGTAGCACGGAACTCCACTAGGGGCTCAATTTCACAACTGTGAGATCATGACCTGAGCCAAAATCAAGAGTCAGTCCTTAACAGACTCAGCCACCCAGGAGCCCCTACATACACAGTATTTAAAGCAATCTATGATACTTTTACTATGTACTTAGAGTCATAGAAGCAAAGTTGGTTAAGTGAGGAAAGGCTAGAAGCTAAATCCTGATGGGTTTCTGACCCTGATTTCTTGAGCAGTTCTGAAAAAGTTGCTGGGGTAAGAGCATCTCGGTGGGGTATAGTTTTTAGAGGCCTTTCTTGCTTTCATAAAGTCCTCTAACCCTATCAACCTCTTCAGATGCCCATGATATGATCTTAGAAGTGATAAGACTCATGTATAAGAAAGTCTGACTGAGCCTTAACTATGCTATTGGTTAAGTATATACTTCATAAACTTTCAGAATTGGCCTGGGGCAGAGAAAAATTAGCCAACCACAAAGTAATCATTGTATACTAGAAAAGCCATTCAAAAGAAATTGCAGATAGGCATTCAGTTTTAGAGAGGCTTACCATTGTTTCCATTGGAGGAAACAGGGCCGATGATAAAATACCCAAGAACACAAAAATTAAAACAACAACAGCAACAATGTTTAAGCGTATTGTCATCCTGCTCTTAGTTCCTCTTTTTATCTGTCTTCCTTAGTTCTTTCTTCGTCCCTGACCCTTGCAGACTTTCCGCAGTTGATAATCTAATGGATAAATCCTGCAACCCAGTATTTGCTGAGTGCTTTTTGTGTGCCAAACAGTATAATGAGAGCTTCTAACTACATTTTCACATATAAACCACAATAAGTCTATGAGTACAGTTGTGGAAACTGACTTCTGTTACATATTTAAGGTCACCCAGTGAGTGAAGGAGGTAGGATTTGAAGCAAGATCTATGTTTCTTGGGGATGGTGCTTTTAGTAACTAGGATGTGTTTCCTGAAAGCAAATTAAAGTTGGAGTGTTTCCATCATGAGTTAAGTTATTGGTGTGCACTCTCATTCTGATCACACTTTTTTTTTTTAAGTGACAATGATTATAGCTTGTTGCTACAAGTTTTCCTGGCTTCCATAAGGTATTTTATTTGGTTTGCTACAAATGCCTCCTTAAGGAATGTAGGGACCCTAGACTTAAATGTAATTTCAGGTCACTGGTTGACCCAGCTTCAAAATTCCTGTGAAAATGTTGCTTCCCACAGGGAAAAGATACATTCAGGTCTACATCAGGAACTAATGCACAACATTTCAGTTCTTACCACAAAGCCCAGAACTTCTGTGCGTAAATGGGCTTTGGATCATGTTATGTTATAACAGCCTATCACTCTGGCACCTGGTTATCACCTTACTGACATTCAAATTCCAGGACAGCTAGAAAAATGACTCTTTCCCCCTGAACAGTACTTTAAACAAAACTTGAACCTAAAGTGGGATTTGGAGTTCACCTCTGAGCTCATGGAAATGTGAATAAGGTCTAAGACCAGGTCAAACTGGTCAAATAGCTTAGAATTCAGTCTGATATTTTTTTTCTTTCTTAATTAAAAAAAGGATTATTTTCTCTTGTCATTGAGTGGCCTTTGGGTTGGGAATATTGTATAACCCAAGCAGCCATCTTAATAAATTAGTCAGGAAATACACTGTTAAGCAATCTTGTTTTTTTGGTCTATGGGGAGAATATATGGTTAAGGGAGCCAGGGGCAGGCAGGGGTAGTGCAGGAAACTTATATGACGAACATCAGGGAATTGCATTCTTTGTGCATTCAGGATCTGCCGTAATTTGTTGCATTGATTAAATCCTATAAAGCAACTTCTGGTGTGTTGGATCTATAAAAAAACTTTTATCACTGTTTTAGAATAGCTTACTTACCTAGAAAATTCATTTGTTACACAGTTGGATAAATTAGTAGTTTTTGTTCTTCTATGATGCCACACAACACATTTGCTGTTTTTTATCTTGAGTTCCATTTTCTTATAAGATAAAGTGGAGACAGAATATGTCCTAACTGGCCACTCCTTTGCAGGTGACCTCTTTCTTTTGGTATAAATATGGATGAGTGGCTTGCTTAGTTCAGTCAATTCTTTTGAAAATAGCCTGAATTACAGGTGATTTTTAAGAGACAGACTGGAGATGGGATCTAGAAACAACTAGATTAAGCCACTTCTTTAATCACAGGATCTCTTGGTTGAAAGGTACCTCAAAGGTCACACAGTACAACCACATTAACTACAGTTTACCATTAACTACAATCAGTTAATATTCATCAAATACTTGCTAGCATCATATGCTCTAAAGTTTTTTGATTAAAAAATAAACATTTTAATTTGATTTCTTATGGCTTCATCACTTTAAAAACCTTGAAATGGTTCCTTATCAATGCTGCTTAGGATGTAGTATAATAGCAATTGGACAACGTACATGTTTGTGGAAAATTTGATGGTAGAGTGGTATTGTGTGACCATGGTTGGTCTGTTTTACCCAGTTAGCACAGGGGCTTTTCAGTTGACAGGTGGTCTAGATTCAAATGTGGCTGTGATGTTTGTTTGCTAGCTCTGTGATCTCAAGTGCTATACCAATGTCTCTAAGTCTCAGTGTCATATTATATGAAAAGGAATAGCAAGGCCCTGACCTCACAAGCTTGTTGTAAAGATCAAATGGAATAATATACATACATGACTTAGCATGTCACCTTACACATTTTATGTGCTCAATATGTGCAGCCATTATTTATTTATATATACTATTTTTTAAATATATTATTTACACTTATGTTTACTATTATTATCTCACTGTTATCCTTTTGACATCATAATATATGTACCTGACATATAATAGGTACTCAGCATACATTTATCAAATAAATGAATAATTGAATAAGTAAAGGAGGTATATTCTCTTAATACAAGTCATTTAGGATTAGTGAATATTCATCTCAAAACATTTGTTATACGTTACACCTATGGGCACAACCTGTATTTATATATAAGTTGATAAGAACATCAAACTTAGTGGGTGATCTCTGCTCACTCTTGGAAACCTAGATCTCGAATATAAGTGAGTTGAGGTTTATGGGGAAACATGCATGAGGTAATTTTATCCAGAAGAAAAGCTGTCATCTTTTATTTACAGCTAAACATAGGAGGCTTGGCCTAGACCTGCTTCATGGCCTAAACAGGTTTGGTAGGTTTGAGACAAGTAAAATGAAGAGCAGCTGTTGTTTAATAAGGTTGAGCAAAGACATGGATTCAGTGTCCTTACGTTGACTTTAGGTAGTGTTGATGTCAAGATCCATAGTGGTGGTGCAGTTCCACAGTAGAATGTTGCTGTAGTGAGCATTTTCAGTAGTTTCGTTTTCTTCCTCATTCTTAGTAAAGAAAAAAGTACTTGAATATCTGATCTGAATGATCAAAACATGCAGATGCAGGTGAGGAGGAAAATTTCATTACAAATCACTAACAACATTAATAAATGGAATGACATTAATTAAAGAAATAAGGTGCATGTTACAAACTACCTTTTGTAAAAAAATCTTATGTCTTTATTTGAGAGACAGAGATAGAGAGTAAGCTGGGGAGAGGCAGAGAGAGAGGGAGACAAAGAATCTGAAGCAGCCTTCAGGCTCTGGGCTAGTGGCACAGAGCCTGACGCAGGGCTCGAACCCACAGACTATGAGATTATGACCTGAGCCAAAGTCAGACGCTTAACTGATTGAGCCACCCAGGTGCCCCCAAACTACCTTTTTAAAAGAAAACAATTTTTCAAAAA
Source organism: Suricata suricatta (assembly GCF_006229205.1). Taxonomy (NCBI): domain Eukaryota; kingdom Metazoa; phylum Chordata; class Mammalia; order Carnivora; family Herpestidae; genus Suricata; species Suricata suricatta. The sequence goes on along the minus strand of NW_021869325.1, from coordinate 359,914 downwards.
TGCTTTTGAAATACTGAGGGATTATGGTATTTTATACATCCTTAAAAACTTAATTATCATCATTACCTTAATTGTGAGCTGGTTTATTTCAGTTCAATAGCTATTTCTTGAGCACTTACTCTGTATTAGTGATTTGGTTCCTGAGGAGATTTTACTATTTTTGGTTAAAAGCTGTTTGGTGCTGTGATGAATAGGAAGACATTATGAAGTAAACTAAAGGTAGATCAGAAAGGTCAGAAAAAGTTTCCTAGAGGGGATTAAACTTGAGATGTTTTGAAAGTTCAGTAAGAGATAGTCAGAAGGTGGAAGTGGGTGGTGGGGTTAGAATAGGACATTCCAAGTAAAGGGAGCAACATGCCGAAGACACATGAATATGCTGCTTATGAGAAACTGCAAGTCCTACTGCATGCCCAGAATGTGAACTGTGGGATGAGGAGGGCAGGGAATAAGACAGGGGCAGTGAACTGGGGCAAACCGTTTATTTCCGTTCCTTAGCATGATCAAATCCCAGTATGCCAGCATTTTCAAAATGAATAACTGTTGCTTGGGAAAAAAGAGAGTATAAGTCAAACATGTATGGAATGTACTGGGTTATACAGTGTTACTTGCACAGTGTTACTTAAAGTCTTTTTAGGACCTTTACTATGCCAATGGCCTTTGTGATTTTGCCAGAAGATTTGTACACAGTGTTTTCTAAACTTATTTGGACACAGATGATCTTGCAGGATTGGTGTTTCATTTTACAGGGTTTGCAGCATTTCCTAAACTTACTTGAGCATAGACCATGTTGCAGGATTGGTGTTTCATGGAGTACACTCTTGGAAATCACTGCTGTAGACAATAGGGGTCTGTAAATAATTTTAAATATGAGAATATAGCTTATTCTAGTAGCAAGGTAGAGGAGGAATGTGAAAGGGGAAAAACTAGATGGAGGCAGATTATAATCTACTTAGAATAGTGCTGGAGTGGCTTAGAGAGAGAGAGATGGAGCAGACGCAGCCTTCCTCAGTAGGCAGCAATGGTGAAGAGAGGTGATTGGGACTTGGGAATCTATAGGAAACAAAGATATGATTATTTTATTCTTCTGTTTAATTATGAGGTTGAAATCAGCAGAACAGGGCAACTGATTGCACATGGAGGGTGATGAGAGAATGAAGGAATCTATAATGACTTGGGTTCCTAATTTGGGAAAGTGGGTGACAAGTGGTGCTTTTCATTGAGACCTGAAATACTGGAGGAAGAATTTGAGATTAATAGGACTGAGAAGGGGACTTTTAGGCACATACAATTTAATGTTCCTAGAGAACAAATAAGTTGAATGTCATATAACAAGTGATATGGATGTGGGAGACATGAGAATACAATGGTAGTTCAATCCCTGTGAATGGATAGGTCAGTCATCTAGGGAGAAACATGGATAATTTTACCAAAAAGCAATTTTCAAAAAGCCATCCCTTTTAGGGAGTTGCTTTTAGAGGTTTAGCCATTTAATAAATTGGCTTTTAGCTAATTATACATTGACATATTGTCTGTAGGCAAATTAACTTAGAGCCTCTAGGAAAACTATATAGCGTGAGAAGAATTTAGGACCAAGATGAACCTTTGAATTAAGAGACTACAGGGAAAAAAGGAGTTCATCAACATAAATGAAGATACTACCAAATTTTCACTAGGATGATACTTTATACTGCTAAAAATATTTATTCATATAAAAATGACAGCCTCAAGAGAATTAATACGAAACTATTTAAATGGCAAAATAGATGGGAAAGTGTGTTTGTTTTGTAATGTGCTTAAACGGTCCAAGGTCAGGATTAACTGAACTACTTTATTTCTATCAACAGTCCACTGTTAACCATGTCACTTATTTCTGTTGTGTATTTTTAACATAAGTCAAACTAAACCTAGACCTTACTGCCTTTAACAGTGATGGCTGAATATAGCCAGACACATTATACATGAATAACTAATAGCAACCAGCCTTTTTGAAGATGGAAATAAATGAGTATTTTATTTCTGAGATCCTTGCTTAAATAAGAAATGACTATGATTCTCGGAACTCATGGTTTTTTTTCAGCAATGATCTGTTACTTTCAGAATTAACTCTCTCATATGTATATATATAGCTTCTGCTGGGCCATGATCTGTGCCTGGGATCTCAGGTCATCACCAAAGAATGAGTGTGCGATCTCATGTATGCGAGGGCCAAGTGGCCAGTAGAACAAGCAGAAGACAGGGTTTCTAGCCTTGGGGTTTACTTATTTAATAATTTTAATTTTATTTTTAATGTTGTTTTATTGTGGTGGTAACACCTAATATGAGATTTACCTTCTTAACAAGTCTGTGAATGTGTAGTACAGTATTGCTAACTATCGGGACAATGTTGTACAGCAAATTTCTAGAACTTTTATGTCAGATGTCATTGACTTTATGACTGTTGATTAGCACACCCTCCCTTCATCTCCTAGCAATCACTATTCTAGTCTCTTGGTATATGAATTAGATTATTTTAGATTCTTCATATACCTGAAATTATGCAATATTTATCCCTTCATATCTGGCTAGCATAATGTCTTCAAGCTAGCATCAATGTCTTTAGTCATGTTGTCACGTACAACTAAACATTAGGTTGGTGTTGGTGAAGAGGGGGAAAGAAGTATATATGGAATACTACCACAAGTACTATAAAGCAGGAAGGACAAAAGAGATCAGAGACCAAACTGAAAATCAGAACACAAGGTAGGCATCAACAGTAGCTACTCTTCTACTGACATCCCTAAAGTTTACATTTCGATTTTTCTGAAAGATAGTGAAGATCCATTCCTGAGTGAGGTTTCTGGGATGCAAACTCCTTGAAAGAGAAGACAAATACTTGGAGACTGTATTTGAATGATATCAACACCTGTGAATTAAAAAAGTAATTCTAATATTTTATCTACCAAAATATAGACAGCCAGACATTGGCTACACACTTTTTTAGAGAGGGTGGAATGTTTTCCCCATATTTTCTAAGCTGTGCTCTTCCAGCTCAGGCATCTTAGTGCATGCTGTGCCCGTATCTAGAGTGCTATCTTCTCTTATCTATCCAGATGTTTTCCTTCATGGTTCAGCTAAAGATGTCTTTCTCCATGAAGATTTTCCTGATATGTCTTGTTAATATAGCATTGTTCTATGCCATGAGTTCATTAAAAAATATTTATTGAGTACCAGTTATATGTCAGACTCAGTTCTTGGACCATGGTATAGCAGTGAACAAAACTGAACCCCTTTCTCATGGTGTTTACCTTTTAGGGGGGGAGAAATTAACTAAGTAAATAATATTTTTTCTCTTTAGGTAGACCAATAAATAGAGATATAAATGGATGGATGGATGGATGGACTGACAGGTAGATGGATGAGAAGATTCAAAGAATAGATAGAGATTTAGTTGATAATGGCTATTAAAGAAAAATAATAGGTGATAATAATAATAGTAGGTAAATAAAAAAGTGGTCGGCATATATGTAGTGGTGGGCTGATAATTTAGCCAGTGTGTTCCCAATTATTAATGTTTGCTGCCATGTTGTAAGCTCTTTGAATAGAAGAGTGGTGTTTTTCTACTTCTCTTATCCTCTCATCGGAGTCCAAGCTCAGGGCTGGACTGGGGTAATAAGCTTAACAGATATGTTTATTGACAACATCCTGCACTCTTCATCCAGATATTATAGCATCATGGAGGCACATTTTTAGTTTCCGTTGAAATGTCAAATTGGCCTAAAAAGGATACCTTAGAGATTTGTTTTGCTTTCATATTTATATGCAGAGCAATATGCTCTAAATAAATCTGAAGGGATCCAATAACGATTTTTGGCAGCAGCTTCTTTCGTGCTTCTATTTTTCTTCCTTGGTTTTCCCCAATGTTTTCACATCACTAGGAGATTTCCTAGTGTAATTAGTGTGGCTCCTCCCAGCGACTTTTCACCCTTGCCCGGAGTAGATGAAGGAGCTGAGCCAGAAAGGAAAGGAGGGTCATGACAGGTTACCGAGGCCATTCTTGGGGCTGGGAGGAGTGGAAGTGTTGTGTGGGTTATGTTTGCTCCTCCATCTGTACCTCACCCCTTTAGTTCTCACTAAACCTGCCGCAGAAGGGCACACACTATTAAAAAGCAAAACTGGATTTTTGCCCAGGCAGTTATCACGGGCAGTGCTAGGAAGAAGAAAAACAGAGTTAGAGAAAAGAGAAGAGGGATGGGGAAAAATATATCTCAGAAGGTCAGAAATGAACCAGGCCAAAAAATGTTTGCCAAGCTTTTGTATCAGACATGGCATCTCCAGATAGAATTTCTCAAACCCAGTGAACTTTCAAATGGCATTAGGAAGAGTCCTACTTGCAATTTGGGAGAATTTATACTATTCTTGGAAAGGGTTTTTAAACATCACTAGTTTGCAAAGAAACAAAACCAACGATCTGATTTGTTCTGTACTGTTTGCATTTTTCCTCCTATTTATTAATGCAGTCTTACTTTATAAAAACAAATGAAAACCAAACTAATTGGATCTCTGTGAATACCAGGCTTTCTGCTTGTGCTATCTCATTTCAACCTCACCATGATCCCTGGGCAGGACTCAGGGTTATTTCCCTGTCACAAATGAAAAAGCCCAAGTTCGAAGCAAGTCAGAGCCTTCCCTTGGCAAAGCACACAGTCAGAACAGGGATTGGAACCTAGGGGTTTGGGACAATAGGCAGAGTCCATGAATCCTTTATGTCCTTTAACAAGTATCAGATCATTTATGTGAGAAGTTGTAAGCATAGTATTGGTGGCTGAAAATAGTCACCATCCTTCCCAACCACAGTTACATGCATGTGTATGCACACGTGCACGCACACACACACACACACACACACACACCTAGACAGAGGAGGATGTGAATAGAATAACAGGTCATGTTCCTTTTCACCCTTCCCTAGCACTACACTGATCTGCCTGAGTTCTTTTCACTACTCTGATCTCTCTTAATCCCTGGGCAAGGGGACTAGCTTTTATGGCTGTGATTATGTATAGTCATGTTTTATTTGGTCTGCCATGTAGGAATTTATCCTGACGATCTCCCAACCATTTTACAGGTGTGAAATAACCCTACTATGGGATTGGAAGGTACTTTTTATGAAAAATCAGTTAAAAATGTGAATGAACAGAAAGGAGAAAAGTTTCTACTGAGTAGACTTCAGAGGCAAAAATTAAAAGTGAAAAATAAAATTTGCTTTTGGTGCCTAGATATTGAAATCCTAATTTGGAGATTGTCTTATAAAAGTATGATAAAAAATATTATAGGAGTGTATTAGCCAGCATCTAGTTGAAAGCCATCATACCTGGGGCAAATCCTTGAGTTCCACTTTTCTTTTTTTAAATTTTGTATTTTATTTATTTATTTGTTTGTTTATTGATTGATAGAGAGAGGGAGGACACATGAGTGAGAGATGAGCAGAGGAAGAGAGCTAGTCGTAAGCAGTGGGGAGCTGGATCCGGGACTCAGTCTGAGCCTGACCTGAGCTGAAGTCGAGTCGGAGGTTAACTACCTGAGCCACCCTTATGCCCTGAGTTACAGTTTTCTTAACTGCAAAATAAAAGGATTTATCTAGATCATTCAATACCAGAACTTTATGATTTAAAATTTCTCTTGTTTAAAATTAATCATGTGTTTTTTGAACCTCCAAAATGACTCTCATAAATAATGTTCTACATGTTATTTTAGACCATTTTGGTTTTTCAGTTTAATGCTGTCTGAATCTTAGACTAATTGTACAAGTGTTCCTCACCTATGTTTTGAGTTTGGAATTTACCTACAATCTCATGGATTCAATTCTCACTGCACGATGGCTATTTGTGGAAAGTGGCCCCATTTGTACTGTGACTATTCATGGAAAATGGACCTAACAGAATGACAGTTGGAGGTTCAGAGCAGTCATATTTGCTCTTTTGCTGCAGAGAGGTCAGTATCATTATGCAGTCGGTCTGTACAGAGCAAGCCTCCCTCCGGACCTTTTACCTAGTAAAATTGACAGAGCAACTTAACCTATCAGAAGGCCAGCAGGCAGGAGCAGCAGGTGTACAGTTGGTGTGAGGAGCCAACAGTGCTGCTTTGGGTAAGTATTTGCAACAGCCTCAGCCAAAATCGTCGCAACAGCTGTCTTGCTGAGGTCACAACACAAGGTTACAGGACATTGCATCCAGGAAATAGTACAGGACTGATAGGTAACACTTTAGCAATGACTGAAGATCAAAAAGAAAAGACAGAGGTATAAGAAAGTATTTTTAACAAATAAGAAAAAATTTAAAATGGATTCTAGATTTTAAGTTAGGAATGCCTTCTATAACCTAAAGGTATGTTTTCTTCTAATAATTTATTTTTTAATGTAAAACTTAAATTTTTTTATATTTCTAATTCAACTTATTTATTTTTACTTTTTATAAATTTTATTTAAATCCAAGTTAGTTAACATATAGTGTAATAATGGATTCAGAAGTAGAATTTAATGATTCATCACATATATAACAGCCAGTGCTCATCCTCAAAAGTGCCTTCCTTAATCCCCATCACCCATTTAGCCCCCTTGTTCAAATACTAAATTTGCCTAAGTACTTAGGAATAGGGGCTCCTGGGTGGCTCAGTGGGTTAAGCATCTGGCTTCGGCTCAGGTCATGATCACTGTTCCTGGGTTCGAGCCCCCACATCAGGCTCTGTGCTGACAGCTAGCTCAGAGCCTGGAGCCTGCTTTGGATTCTATGTCTCCCTTTCTCTCTGATCCTCTCCTCCTTGCTTTGTCTCTCTCGGTCTCTCAAAAATAAATAAAAAACATTAAAAAAATTTAAATGTATTTAGGAATATATTTTGAGACCATATGTCCTAAAGTGCCAAGTCCAATTATGTTTCCCTGTTATCATGCTTCTCAGGTAAAAATAACCTTTGACTTACTCATCAATAGCTTTTTATGCCATGTTTGGATAAAGGAATTGGGAAGGAAATGAGATTATTTCTCACACATCTATAAGCTCAGAAAGACATCTATAAGCTCAGAAGAAAAATAATTATCCAGATATTATTACTAAAAAGTCCCCCAAACAACAGAGTTTTTCTTTTATTCCTAAAAATATTGCCAGGTCATTTCATATCACTCGGGAGATTTGCCCCTACAAGTGGTCAAAGAGGGAAAAATTTACAATACTTAAGGGGGATAAAATGAAACAAAGAACACATTTATCTTTCCAAGTGTAAATTTCCTGCTGCTAGTCATTGCCCCTTTTAATAAGAAACTGCAACATTTTTGCCATAAAAAAGTAACTCACTTAAAAGAATCTTATCAGGCCAAGAAAAAGGGTTATATTGCATTCATATGTGGATAGTTAGACTTATTTTTTGGCAGCAGTGCTTCTTAGAGTAAAGATTTCTTATTTGTTCAAGAGAGTATAGGATAGTTTATTGGCAAGTTCAAAGATATTGTTTCAATAACTCTACAGGAATAATAAGGTATAAAAAAAGATAAAAGCCAGTATCTATATATGATTAGTATGTACAGGTTAGCATATTTCACACCAGGACTAGAGATTTAAATCTTGTGTTTTCATTTTCCCATAACATTAGCAGAAAATGCAGTGCTAAACCTTTCAAATGATTTTATGGGTGCCTCCTCTGAGATTGATGTTGCTATTTACAGCAGATCTTGGGAAGGTCATAATCATTTGTCAGTGCCAATTCCTTACCTTTTAGTCTTTCTTAAGCCAAATTCGATCAGGATCACAGTCCTACATCCCCACTATTCTGAAACTGCTCTTTTCAAAGAGCATTTACCACCTACATGTTGCTTAAGCTATTGCTCAATTCTCAGTCCTCATTATATTTGACCTAAATGCTACATTTGTCATAATTGATCACATTCCTCCTTGAAACACATACTTCACTTGGTTTCCAGAACACACACCTTCAATGTTTTTTTCCTACCTCACTGGCTACCTCTCTTCAGGCTCCTTTGCTGATTCCTTCCCATTTTCTTAATCCCTTAACACTAGGGACCTTTAAAGTCAAATTGTTAGAACTTTTCTCTTTCTTATCTACCGTTACTCGCTTGGTGATTGTGTCTACTCTTACGACTTCCAGTACCATCGGCAGGTTCCCTGAAGATATCTAGATTTATGTCTCCATTTTGGACCTTTCCCCTAACTCTAGAGTCATGTATCCAACTGCTTACTAGCTGTGTTTCTTCAATAAGTATCTCAAGTTTCATGTGTCTGAAACTAAGGTCCTGTTATCTCCCCCAAATCTGTTCATAGTTTTCTCTATCTCATAGTCTTTTCATTAACAATACTTTTATTTCTATTTACTTAGGCCAAAATCTTGAGACATCTCTCACACACAACATATAAGCCACCAGGAAATCCTTTTTGCTCTACCTTCAAATTATTTGCCAGACTGCTTCTCATTTTCATAGCCACTGCCCTTATTGAAGCTACCATCATTTAGGTTACTGAGGGACCCTCCTCAGAGGCCTCAGAGACTCTAGGATTTTGTCCTTCCCCTTCACAGAGAGATCACATTACTCTGTTCAAAAATTTACAGTAGCCTCCCATTTCAGAATAAAAACAAGCATTACACTGGCCACCAAGGTTCTCCATGATCTTTTACCTCCCTCTGACCTCATCTTTTGTTACTGCTCTTTTTCAAACTCACTTTCCATTGGTCCTTGACCAAGTAGCACACTCCCTTGCTGTATTAGTTTTCTATTGCTGCTATAACAGACTACCACAAACAGTGGTTTAAAGCAACCAACACAAAAGCAACACAGGAACAGGCCTCTCTGGGCTAATCAATATGTTGGGAGGTCTTTGTTCTTTTTTGAAAGCTCTAGAGGAAAATCCATTTTCTTGCCTTTTCCAGCTTCTACAGCCTACCCACATTCATTGAGTCAAGGTTGGTGACCTTATTAATATCTGCAAAGTTCATTTTTCCATGTAAAATAACATATTCATGAGTTCAGGGATTAGGATGTGGACATCTTTGAGAGAGGGACATTATCCTGCCCAGCACACTCACGTCCTTCAATACTTGCTCATGTATCATCTTTTCAGTGAGTTATTTCCTGACCATCCCAAGCTACCACCACCATCATCTCAGTATTCCCTCTCTTACTTTCCTGTTTAATTTTTTTATAATATTAATCATTATATGCAGTGTGGTATATATTAATAATTTAGTGTGGTGTCAGGAAAGTTTGTTTCACTATTGTGCCCCAACACCTAGAGAAGTGATGGTCATATAGTATAGCTTTAATGACTGTTTTTTTTGAATGAGTGGATGAAAGGGCAGAGATATATACACAAGGATCTGGGGGTGCCTGAATGGCTTAGTCAGTTAAGCATCCGACTTTGACTCAGGTCATGATATCATGGGTTTATGGGTTTGAGCCCCGCGTTGGGCTCTGTGCTGACAACTAGCTCAGAGCCTGGAGCCTGTTTTCAGATTCTGTGTCTCCCTCTCTCTGTGACGCTCCCCTGCTCACGCTCTCTCTCCCAAAAATAAATAAAACATTAAAAATTAAAAAAAAAAACCACACACACAAGGATCTGACCTCGTTTCTAAGGTAGACTTTCCAAATCAAGAGATTGAATTAGTATGCCCATGGATTCACTGTAGAATTTATAATCTTTTTGCTTATGGACTTTAATAACTATATGTTAAGTAATGAAATTTATGTGTAGTGACACAGTGAATTCTCAATACGTATATTAGTGCCTGATTCACAACAAGGAATAGATAACACATTTCATTTGATTTTATTTGAGCTATAGTTTATTACTTTTATATTTTATCAAGTTGAGAATGATCTCCTCTAGTCCTAGTTTTTTCTGAGTTTTTTTATTTTTATCATGAATGGATGTTAGATGTCAGATGTTTTTTTCTATATTAGTTCATATGATCAGGTGCGTTTTCTTCTTTAGCCTATTAATATGGTGGATTACATTGACTGATAGTCAAATATTGAATCAGTCTTGTATCCTTGAAATAAACTTCACTTGTTCATGCTATGTGTGCTAGGTTCTGTTTTATAACATTTTGCTAAGAAGTTTTTTTGCTTGTATATTCATGAGTGACATTTGTCTGTAGTTTTTGTTTTTGTCCTCTCTTTATCTTTAGTATAAATGTAATAATGACTTCATATTTGAGTTGAAAACTGCCCTTTCTCTTTTAATTTATGGAAAAAATTTTGGAGACGTTTTAGCCAGGAAAATAAGGCTAGAAAGGAAAGTAAAAGACATATAAATTGAAAAAAAAGTAATAAAACTATTCCTATTTGTAGATGATATGATTGTCTATGTAGAAAATGCAAGGAGTCTCCAAAAAAAACCCATATAGAACTAATAAGTGAGTTAAATAAGTCCACAGGATATAAATAAGCATTTAAAAATCAATTATGTTTCAGGGTACTTGGGTAACTCAGTTGGTTGAGCATCCAACTTTGGCTCAGGTCATGATCTAATGGTTCATGGGGTTGAGCCCTGCATCAGGCTCTGTGCTGACAGCTCAGAACCTGGAGCCTGCTTTGTATTATGTATCTCCCTCTCTCTGCCCCTTCCCTGCTTGCACTCTGTCTCTCTCTCCAAAATAAATAAACATTAAAAAAATCAATTATGGTTCAGTTCACTACGGATGAAAATATAGAAACCAAGATTAGGTAAAGAATAGCATTTGTAACCATTCAAAAGTGAAATAATAATTTATGCAGGCCTTGTATAGTGAGAAACTACAGAATACTGATGAAAGAAATCAAAGATCTTAGATGGAGAGGCATATCCATCCATGGATTGAAAGACTCAATATGGTAAAGAATAGGAAACATGTCAGTTCTCCCCAAATTAACATACATGTAAATATATCAGCAGGATTTTTTTTATATATTTAGACAAAATCACTTTAAAATTTATAAGGAAAGGCAGGGGAGCTAGACTGGCTTAAACATTTTATTTTAAAAAAGAATAAAGTAAAAGGAATCACTTCATCTGAGTTTCAGAATGATGATATTTTGCAGAAACCAGGACTGTGTGGTGGTACTATTGAGAGAAGAGACACATAGATCAATTGGATAGAATAAAGAACTTAGACCCACACAAATGCAACCAATTGATTTATTTTTCTAAGGTACAAAAGCAATTCAGTGTAGGAAGAAAAATCGTTTCAATAAATTAGTGCTGAAGCAATCTATAAGCAACCCCCTCAAAACAAAACAAAAATCAACCTACACCTCATATATCATACAAAAAAATAATTTAAAATGGTTCAGACATTTAAATGTAAAATATAATTGAAAATAACATAGGAGAAAATCTTCAGTACCTCAACTTTGTAAAGATTTCTTAATATATAAAAAGCATGATCCATTAAAAATATGACAATTTAGACTTTATTAGAATTAGAAGCTATTGTACTATGAAGACCTTATTAAGAAAGAAATTTAAAGGCAAGGTATAGAATAGAAAATATTTGTAAACCATTTATCTGACAAAGGACTCATATCTAGGATATATTTTTAAAACTCTTAATACAAACAGTAAACTCTTAAAAATATTAAAATAGACACAATCCAACTAGAAAATGGGCAAAGACATGAAGAGAAATTTCATGGATAAGGGTATACCATGAAAAATAAGCACGTGCACAAATATTGAATATCGCTAGCCACTAGGGAAATGTAAGCTTAGATTATGATGACTTGACATCTCTTAGAATAGCCAAAATAAGAAATAGTGATAATTCCAAATTATCATTTGGTGAGGATATAGAGAAAGTGGCCTTCTCATATATTGCTGGTGGAATTATAAAATTGCATAGAGAGTTTGGTGGGTTCTTAAAAAAAATAAACCTTTACTGTAGAATCCAGCATTCATGCTCCTAAGGCATTATGGCAGGGATATGGAAATTTATGTCTGTGCAAAAGCCTGTACACAGTTTTTAAGAGCAGCTTTATTTGTTATAGCCCCAAAGTAGAAACAATCAAACTGTTCCTTAATAGATTATGATTAAGCATTATGGTACATCTACACCATAGAATGTTATTTGGTGACAAGAACTGAACACACAAACTTGTATAGATCTGAAGGACAGACAAGATGATGAATTAAAAAGAGCCAGTCTCAAGAGAAAGCATACTAAATAGTTACATTTATATAGCATTCTTTATATAATAAAATTTTTGAGATGGAAAAACATGTTAGGAGTGTTAAGAAGAGAGTTTGTGACTTAAAGGAATAGCATGGGAGAAATCTTTGTGGTGGTTGGATATTTCTGTATCTTTATTGCAGTAGAGAATATATGATTTTATATATGTGATAGAATGACAAAGAACTATATATGCACATTGTACTAATGCCCAATTCCTGAGTATATTATACTATAATTACAATTACTGGTAAGATGAAAACAATGGATAAATAGTGAAAAGTGCATGGGTCCTTCTTGTACTACCTTTATAGTTTCCTGTTTATAATTACTTCAAAATAAAAATCATAGCAGTTAGTAGTGCTTAAGAAAAATTGATTCAGTATCTAATGGATAGTTGATACCTGTCACAACACAGCATTTTATATACTGTTAAGTGAAACTGCAATACATTCTAAGTTTATTTTGGGAATGTTTGCTGTATAATTGGATTTAATGAAATGTTTAGAGGTGCAGTAGGCATGACTTTGAGTAGATAATGAAAGAAAATGCAAAATGCTTATTGATTTATGATGTGGTTTCATCTTAGCTTGGGCAAACCATGCAGTATTTAATACATAGTAGCAGAATATTCACTATTGAAAAAAAAACAAAGTAAAAATCATAAAAATCATGTTTTGTTTCAATGCATCTCATGGTAATCCATTGAAAATGCAGCTCCAAGTGTGCTTTTTGGAGATGTGGCACCAAATATTGTAAAAATTATGATCTTTTTATATTGGAACACCTGGGTGTCTCTGTCAATTAGGTGTCTGACTTTGGCTCAGGTCATGATCTTGCGGTTCATGAGTTGGAGCCCCATGTTGGGCTGTTGGCTGACAGGTAGGAGCCTGCAGCCTGCTTTGGATTCTGTGTTTCCCTTTCACTCTGCTCCTACTCCACTCACACTCAGTCTCTCTCAAAAATAAACATTAAAAAATTATTTTTTATTGAAGTGAAATCATATAGCATTAAAATGAGCCATTATATAGCACACAACTCTCTGGCATTTTTAGTACATTCACGGTATTATGCCACCTCTACTACTACCAGGTCCAAAACATTTCATCAGTCTGAAAGGAGACCCCGTGCTCATTAAGCAGTGACTCCCTACCTGTCCTTACCTGCAGCCCTGGAAAAACCAGTAATCTCCTTAGATGCTCTACTGTGGATTTACCTATTTTGGGTATTTCATATAAATGTAATCACAATATGTGACGTTTTGTTCTGACATTTTTCATGTAGCATAATGTTTTGGAGGTTCATCCATGTTGTCATATGTATCAGTATTTCATTCCTTTTTGTGGAATTTATATTAATATAAACTTATAATTTATATTAATACAAAAATATAATATTGCAAGGATGTATATTTTGATATAAGAAAGTAGTTATTCCTGGTTTTCTTATGGAAGATATAGAATCTAAGCAGGCTGTATAATCATAGGATACAACCAGTAATTCTAAACCCTCTGTGATTATTTAGGAAGAATTTCTTCTCACTGCTGATTTCCCAAATATTCCTTCATCCCAGATGAAAAATCCAATATTGGAGCAGTTAGAGATAAGAATATAGGCATTGACTGCTTATTTTGGGAGGGACAAATAAGAATGCTTTGTGGGAACAGAGACAAAATGTCATCAGAGCAGCAGTTGTAAATTATTAGACAAGGGTCAACATTGTGATCAAGAGTGAACAAGACATAAATATTTTATTCCTTAAAGATTGTAAAAATAGAAATTTAGGAGATAAATTACTTCAAGGACAGCAACACAATATGAACCATGGAGGTACTTAATCTCTTGGTTCTGGTTTATTTAATCTGTGGTCATCTTTGTATCCTCAAATTCATCAGAAATTAAATATATAGCACTTTATAGGCACCAAGGTCATTGTTTTATAATTCTAGAATTAAAGAACCCTCCAGAAATGTTTTTAGGCATATCTAAGTAAGTTTACTATTTATTTCTCTGTCTAGAAACAATTCAGCTCTCTCCATATTTTTTCTTGGTTAAGTCTTTCCATCAAGCCATTGGTTCTCACCATGGCTATATACTTTAGAACCATGTGTTACATTAAAAAAATTAAAAAGAATATTTTTAGTGTTATTTGAGAGAGAGCACAAGTTGGGGAGGAGCAGAGAGTGAGTGAGACACAGAACCTGAAGCAGGTTTCAGGCTCTGAGCTGTCAGCACAAAGCCTGACATGGGGTTCGAACTCAAAAACTGTGAGATCATGACCTGAGCCGAAGTTGGACACTTGTGCCCCCCATCTGATGGTCCTTGTCTATGCTACACCCCAGATCAGGTGAATCAGAATCTTTAGGAACAAGCCCAAGCATCTTATTTGTGTAAAGTTCTCAAGTGATCCTAAGGTTCTGCTAGGGTAAGGAATTAAAGAATTAAACCAGTGGATGAGCACCAGCCTTACCTGTGAAGCTTGTTAAAAAGAAGCTGTGTCCCATACTCCAGTTTCTGATTCAATAGTTGTAGGTGGGACCTGGGATTTTTGCATCGTGAACAAGACCCCTGGTGAAGCTGTTGCTGCCAGCCCAGATTCCAACTTTGAGGACAACAAATTAATCTTATCCTTTTTACTCAGTGAAGATAAGAATACAACTGGCTAAGATCCTCCATAAGTATCTTGTAGATGATTTTTTCCCTCCACTTATTTTAGATAATTTTTTTTAGTGTTAAGATGATTGGGCCCTAAAGTAAGATGGCCTGTTTAAAATGCCACTCTTCTGTGTAATCAGGGCCAAGTTTCTAATTTATAAAGGTTTAGTTTCTTCATCATCACAGATATGCTTGATTTGAGGGTTAAATTTGATAATGTATGTAAAGTGATTGACTCACAGTAAATATAATCGTCAACTTTTACCAATAGTTTTCATTTTCAACTATTACAACTTTCCTATGGGTAATTGGTTATAAAGTTCTGGGCTGCTTCTTCTGGTAAAGCAAATAGGGAAATGTATGCTAAAAATTAGGAAGATAATTCTGGGAAATCCAAATGAGCAGATGCCCTCAAAGGACTTACAGAAGGCTTGTGTGTGTGTATGTGTGTGTGTGTGTGTGTGTGTATATATATATATATATATATATATATACACACATATATATAAATATGTAACATATATATAATTATATATATGTTATATATAACACACATATATTGTATTATATAATATATATATATAATTATTAAAAGCTTTACCTCGGGAACCAGAAAACCCTAGGATTAAGTCCTGATTGAAGTTTCTGAGTTTGTTATTTCCTCTATAAAATGATGGTAATAAAGGTCCTACATATTGACTTTTTGTGATTGTTAACAGAGCAGATAATACAGGTACAATGATTAGCACAGTGCTGGACATATCATAGGTACTCAAATGTTAGCTATTATTAAACTGAGGGTAATTGATTCTTAACTGCTCCTTTAAATATTAACTCTCCTTTCCCTCTTTAGACTGATGTGTTTTTATGACTCCTTGAGGGATGTCAGGAAGGAATGTAAATTCTTCAAGGGGAATGCAACTCTTGAGGAGAAATTTGTTTACTATTTCCCCAACACTCATCCAAAAACAAGACAAAAAAGGAAGATTTACTCTTCAGACACTAAATAACCTCACTATTTTTTCCCTTGACAGAATCACGAGAAAAGCTGTTGAAATTCCTGGTCAATCATTAGTCTCAATTTCAGGTCTCCAGGTGGACATTTTTGTTAGCGGAGAGCATCACATGTAGGGCAGCTGCCAGCCCTTTGCCATGGTTTCCAGGTTGAGATATAGGGAGGCTTTCATGTGCTCCCTGGCAGTGTAAGTGCTGAAGCCTCTAATTCAAAAACTTTTTTGTATTTCTGATTTGACTGCAAAATGGGAACAATCCCCAAGCACTCTGGGCCTGATGCACACTGATCCTGAGAGACTGCAGAAGCTAAAACAGTCTTATTCTATAGAAATGTTGACAGGAGGTATTACTTCATTCATTATGCAAAGGGAGAGTACCCTGCTGTTGATAGTACTAAGTAATGTTTCCCAAAGTGTGGTACATATTCCACTGACAACATGAAATATTGGGTGGGTGGTTTATGGACATTCATTTTAATATTCTGTATTTATTTTAATATACATTAGGAAAGAGCACATGTGATTGGTTTTTCCAGATACTGTTGTTTAAGGTAAATCTAAGATACACAGAAAACTTAAAATTTGAGTCAAGGAAACTATTAGGTAAATAATAGTACAAAGGGCATGTATATACTTTTTTGATAAATACACTGAGGGAGAATGTGATACAAATTTGGGAAACATTTTGCTAAATATTCAGGCTGTTTTGTGTCTCTGGAATTTAAAATGGCCCTTCTGCATTCACAAGTAAAAGGAACAATTACCTATAGAGAATAAAATGGTTATGACAATCTTTTCCAACTATTCAGTCATTACTGGTGGTCTTCTAGCCTTTATTTGCCACAATTCTCCCTTTCAAAGATTTTTACTACCTGTAAAAGGAGGATAAAGAGGAAAGAACCGAGGCACATATTTTATGAAAAAGAAAATAAAACCTTTTCAGATTTAATGGGCACTTCATTTAAGGTTAACATTGAAAGGAGGGGCCTTTGCCTATAGCATATGACCTAAGAGCCTGGTTAAGCCATTATATTTTTACAAGTTTGATATACCACTGGACTTTATTTTCTGATTTAATTGCCAAATTCCTAATCTGATTAGAGTCCAAGGGGGAAGCACAATTAGTATTGAAGGAAAAATAGATAAAATAAGATTTCCTTTGCTTATGTACAAGTCATGCCAGGCTATGTATTTCTTATAAGATTAATAGTAGAATGTTTCAATTCTTTTTCGTTTTATCAGAGGCAAACACTTGCTACTTTATCTCCTTATCCTAGGAAACAGAATGGAGTGATATATGCCACAAGTCTAGTCATAAAAGAAGCTCTTGAAAATAAGGTCATCTAGTTGAATTGACCGGAAATGAGTCTGATAACAAGTCATAGTGATGAAGCCATAAATGGCATCCACATTGCTCCCATAGTTCCCAGGGAGTCAAATTCTCATCACACTACTCAGTGTGACTGGTTTATATGTGTGTCTGCCCTGCTAGATGTCTCTGTGGAATAGTATATTCTTACTAAATTATTTCCAGATTGTTTCATTCATTCAGCAAATATTTATTGAACACCAGTTATGTGTCAGACACTCACTGTTACAGGTGGTAAGGATGCAGCAGTGAGGAAGAAAACATTCATCCCTGCTCTCTAGGAAACTAGAACTATTGATGTGAGCAATCATTGTGAATGTGGTCACTGTCCCATATTAATCACTTAAATGTGATTTTTAAGAGGTTCAGAAGTTATTCTAAACAATGGAGAAGATGAAATGGTGGGGAATGGAGTTCGGTAAATGTAGTCATAAAGTTTAAACAAGTTTAAAAGATCATTTTGGAGCACAAGGAAAAAATTCAAATTTAGAAACAAAACCTTAACATTTAGAGCACTTGATATGCTCTCGACATGTGTTCAGTACTTTATATCCATTATTATATTGAATCTTCACATTCCCCTTAAAAAGTGATATTGTATTATTATCTTCATTTTAGGGTCAAGGAAACTAAGAATAATTAAATGTCTTATCCAGTGTGATTCAATTTTGTTTAATAGTATAAACAGGAAATAAGCAAAAACAAAAAGCAATTTGCCTCCCACCTTAACTGCTGCAGAACAGTTCATCCAACCTCTGATGAGCAGTGGTTGTCACAACTCCCAAATCACAAACAGAATGGCAGAATCACAGAGAGTCTTAAATCTTCCAGTCATTGCTCAATGTACGTCATTTATGAGCTTTGGCTTCAAGGATTAGCCACCACCCAGGTGCTGTTGGGTACATGATTCATCGCATGGTGATTCCAGCCATTCATTTTCAGTCATGTTCTTTTTGAGTTTCTGAGAAGATGTAAAATATGTGTTCTATCTGAAGTTGTAAAAGTTGAGATAGAGAGACGTTTGCATTTTTTTTCTCATCCAGGAATCAAGATTTCTATAGGGAAAAAGAGAAGAAAGGAGGATTTAATAAATGCAAAGTGGTTTGTATGCTTTTTCCCATAATAAAATCTCATCTCACTGGGTCTCCAATGGAAATCTTTCTCCATTCTGGTATGAGGGGAATGTTGGCATCTGTATTTCTACTTGTTACAGTCTCCAGCTGTTTGTTTTCTTTTATGACTTGGGTACTTGTAGAAGTTATCTCTCTTGTAGAATTAACAAGTAACCTCACACTGGAGGTATTTCTACAATGTTTCTTGAATGGTTCTTCAACCATAGTGGGTGGGTGACTGGGACTGTTAGGTACTGTTCTGCTGCAATTTCTGGAATTTTTTTCGAAACATATAGATTCTGAATCTCTTACATGATTCTCTAGAAAGTGGGGATTTGGAACCTAGTAAAGATGAACACATGAAAACCTCCAAGGAGGGTGATACTTCTATGTCTTCAGATCTCATCAGCAGGAATTATGAGTCACTCAGACAGTCAGCTGGATCACAAATATTTATCAGTTGCATTCTGTATGCCAGAAAAAGGGGATAGATACAGTCTAGGCTCTGGGGAGGCTCTAATCTAGTGTGAAAGACCAAAATGAAATAAATTGTTTTATTTGTGTTCACATTAACAGTCTAACCCAGATATTAGCTCCGTATATGGAGCAAGGACCAATGATTCTTCTCATTCATGCCAAAGTGAGTCACTTGCCCAAAACCCACTTATTTTACTGAGAAAGAGGGATTTTTATCTCACAGGAAACATCATCTCACTGTAAACTTCTGTCCTCAATGTATCTTCCCAAGTTTCTCATAGCCACACAGCCACTGGTTTCCTCTTTATTTTGACTCTTCTCCAAACCTGTCTAGCCCCAGTTTTTAATTTCAAGACCTTTTCTTGAGTCCCTTCTCTACTTCCTTTAAATTTTTTAAATTAAAAAAAAAATTTAACATGTATTCATTTTTGAGAGAGAGACAGAGTACAAGTGGAGGAGGGGCAGAGAGAGAGGGAGACATAGGATCCAAAGCAGGCTCCAGGCTCTGAGCTGTCAGCACAGAGCCCAATGCGGGGCTCAAAACCACAAGTGGTGAGATCATGACCTGGGCTGAAGTTAGACACTCAACCGACTGAGCCACCCAGGCACCTCCCTTCTCTACTTTCTTTTGTGGAATAAATTAATTATGTCTGAGCTCTTTCCAACGTATAGGTAGCTACAGTTAAAAACTGACTTACATAGCAAGACACCCACCAAGCCAGAAATTTCTCTTATCAGAAGGCAGGGAAATATTTACATAATAATTTTTATGTTCTTTACCTACCTATGTGTCTCCACCCACTGCAGTGTCTTCCTCACCCCACCCACGGCAGTGTCTCCATCTCTTTGCAGTCTTTCCAATTTGTTTGAGTTACCGATGGATATTTCACATGTACTCATGAAGTGCCATCAGTCACCAGGTGATATCCTCCATCTTTTTGCTCTTCTGTTTTAGCCCCCTGTGGTATTTCCATCTGTTGTGGATACCTTTGATGCTTACATAGTTGAGTGAAGGGGTCTTGGCTCTGCCTCCAGGGATTGCAGCCAAGTGCTTCCTTTTAGACATAGCTGCCACTGCCATAGCCCTACTGATATTCTTGAACTCTGAAAGTGCCAGAGCAGAGCCATAAAATATGGTGCCCTTCAAATATAGGATACATTTCAAGAATATATCCATAGGATATGTGCTGAATAACGTGGTATTTAGTATACACAGGAGGAGAATGCTTTCCCACCCCTTTTGTCATCATAAAGGTCTATATGAAAGCTAGAGAGGCGTCTGATGGTGATTTTGAGAAAAATTCTATTTTATATTGTTTAATGTTATTTTAGGGTAATATATTAAACAAGCAATATGGCACAGGTCAAACCACTCAGAATTTATCCTGAGTATAACCTGAACAATCATATTAGATGTTTGTTAGTAGATGGGACAACCATATTGGTGCATCTTTGCTTAATATCAGCTCTGTTTTGGAAGATCATAACATGAATCCATGAAGGCCATGGTTAAGAGGAGGAGGAAGGAGACTCATCTTAGTTATAAATGCCATGTGGTTGCTGAGTCCCCTACATTTAAGAAATGCTTTCTCCCGGTTTCTCAATACTGAGGTATTGGTGGAGGCATTATAGCTCAGTGGGATATGATGTGGGCCCTGGATATATGGATTGAGGATCAAATTCTTGCTCTACCACATAAGTGAACATAGATCTTGGGTAATTAATATCTATGTGCCACAATCTTTCTCATCTGCAAGATGGAAATAATAATACATAATTAGGGGGCTGCTGTAATTGTTAAATGAGGAAATTAATTTGTTATGGATTAAAAAAATGTTATGCATTATTATTGTACCATGTTATTATATCTAACTCATTCTTTAGAATGTTTGGCTCCATCCAGATTCTAGGCAAACTCATCCCCCAAAAATGCAACAGATGTACCCAGTTATGTAGCAGTCAGATACTAAGTAATTGAATTAGCTCATTTAGTCATTCATTTGTTCTTTCATTCCTTCAACCGGAGTGCACAGCAAGTGCTGGGAAATCAGTGATGAAAGAGGAGATTACTTTATGAGCTCACAGCTAGAGGGGGGGATAAACCAAAAAGGCAATAATTAGAAAGCAGTGTGAAAAGTACCATTATGGAGATATGAAAAGAAGGTTATTGAAACACATCAGAAAGAATCCCTTATTGAGCCTGGAGAAATTAAGAACGCTTCACAAAAGAAGTAACAGTGACTAGTTGTTAGGACAGATTTAGGGACATCAGGTTTCCATATAAATGGTGTTCCCTATCCCACTGGAAATTTCTGGATGAGGCTAATGTTTACTAGGACTATTATAGATAAGAGATCAGAAATTTAAAGCATAAACCTCTTTATTCCAGAGCTCTAATAATGCAAATAAAATACAAGGATACAAAGTTTTCAAGATCAAGCTACCTCAGTATTCAATTGAATGCAATTTAGTTTTTTAGAACATTTTTAAACCTTTTTGGAGGTGTGGCCAAGAATTTTTTTAAAAATATGGCTTATTTTTCATATTACTTCTTAAATTCTGAAGTCTCCTAAATGACTGAATAGTCAGCATCAGCAACCCACAATACTGATGTCGGGTGGGCTCGGGTCCTTGGAAGCATCTCATGAGGATTCCCAAAGGCACGCAGTGTCTCCCCAGCTGACGCCCCGAAGCATAGGAGTTCGTTGTACGCGTCCTGGTGTTTTCCAGCTCATTGGAATGTATCTTGAGACGTTTTCCCCCCAGATTGACATTGGTACTTTCAGTGTCATGTGTTTTTGTTTGTTTCGTTTGTTTGTTTGTATGTTTTTCTGGAAAAGAAATCAATTTTTCTTACCATCTCTCTGTCTCCTCCCCTTTTTGAATACTTGCATTTCAAGTTTCCCTTTCCTGGTTGTCTACTTTTCCCTCAGGAAATTGTGCATTCCTTCGTTACACTTGTTCAGATTGGAAAAGTTTATATGAACAAGCATGTGTAGATTCACAAAAACTTAAACACACACACACACACACACCACATGGAAAAACAGATTTTTAAGTCTTGGGTGTTAAAAAACACAGGACCACTTTAATAGAAACCTCACTTCTCTTGTATCTTCTGCTGGTTTTCAGCTGTATTTAGTTCTTAGTGAATCACTTAAGGTGTTGGTTTTGGACTCTCTTTTTTCCAGGAATAATTTTCAAACCAAGCAATGTTGGAAAATGGTTTTAGACAATCGTGCTTTGCCAGTTTACTTTGTCCTTGTGGGCCTTTAAAAACTGTACTGCACAGGTTACCCGTCACTCCTGTTTGTCTTTGGGTACAGGAGAAGGATTAAATCACTTTGGTGCTATAAACTGGTTTTTAATCAGTGTTTCACTGCTTGGTACCATCACTTAGTCTGCTTTAGGGCTGTGAATCAGTGCAGCTGGAGCCCTTTGGAAGCCTTTTGGTTGGCTTGGAGATTAGAACGATAGGCTTGGAACTGGTTTGCCAGATTTGATATACTGGCACCATCCCTAACTAGCTATGTGAGTTGTGACTGATTCGCTTTTCTGTGACTCAGTTTTCATGTCAATAAAATGGGATTAAACTTAATATCCATATTTTCAGGTTACTTGGGATAATTAAATGAGATCTTATATAAGGAGTGCTTAATACCAACCTGGAAAACATTAAGCTCTTAATGAATGTCATTATTATTATTGAGCATGAGTACGTATCAGCCAACAAGGAGACATGCAACATCAGGAAGAAGCTGCAAAGGCAGTTCAAGGGCTCTATTGCTGTATTTGGTATTATTTGATTCCATTACTATCAGATCACAAATTTATTATTTGCTATGAGAAAGACTGATAAATCTCAGCAGGATAATTTTCTCCTACGTAAATCACATTTTTTTCCTGGGATTTGTTTTGCCCTCTCCTCTAACTTTTCCCTACACACCAATCTCTTATCTTATTGCCCTTTACCCACTGACCTGTACCTTGAGGACACAAGAATCAACATCAGTGGCTTCTGTTTTTATACCATAACAGCAGTTGAGAAGCTCCATTCCTGAAAATCCCTCCCAGTTCTTGATGAAAGCCCCTGCTTATAATTCATGTTTTCTGCACATACTTAATAAAGATCTCAGTGCCATAACCTTAATTCTATAATTATACCCTGTTCTTTATGTTTTACTGATCCTTTTGTTCAAATGTTTACATTTGGGAAATTGCCTTCTGATAATTTTTGTTGCTTAAGAGAAACAGAGATTTCTCCCAGACAGCCCTTTGCTGGCCCACTGACACACCTGATCTATGTTTATTCTTAGCTAGTTTTTCTGTGTAGTCACAGGACACTTTATGGGGAACTTCCATACCAGTGTTAAAGATAGCCATAGCAACACCAAAGAGGTCCTTGTGAAATCTATGCTTGGGACATACCACAGGAATTAATAATTCTCTGGCCACTGTCTTAAATTGTAACCACACTGTTTTTGTGAGAAAGTTGCTCAATTTATATACACAGAGCATGCAGGGCTGCATTCTGATCAGGGGAATAGTTCCGTTTAAAATCTTTATCTCAGAAATCTAAATACTTAGATTAATCTGCTTAATATGTACGTGCTATCTATATTCCCTTGAGTGACAAGTTATGAAAAATTGTTTTGCTAATATGACCCTCCCTGATAATTTTTTTCTACAACTCCTAAAAGTCTGAGTGAATAGAATGAGAGAATACCATCTCTAAAATGTTTTTAAATCTTTTTCCCAGAGTCAAGGATAATTTTTTTAAATTAATATTTATACAGATTTATCATTCATTAACAAAAATTATTTTACTGGACATTATGTGAATTTTTCTTCTTAGAGTTCCCCAATTACATACTAATTTTAAAAACCTAGTGCTAGTTTGCTAGGTTTTAGTAGGTCAGCATGCACAGCAGAAGTGCATTAAGGTGGACTGCTCTATTTATTGATTTGCCGGGGATCTTCTAAAGGCTGGAGGCAATTGTGTGCGGAAGGGGGCGGGAGGGCCATACATGATCCAGGTCATGCGCATCTAGCCAATTTGTAAGACGATCCGCTGCTCCAAGCCATCAGCAACCCTTAGCATAGGGGCACACTCATGCATTCCTGTCAAGTCATCTTGTGAAAGGCTGCCTGCTTCCAGCTTGGCTTGGATGTGCAACCTTAATAAAACTCACTGAGGTCTGGGAGAAAATAGCAGATCTGCTGCAGATAGGGTAGGGGAAAGGGTCTAGAATATGTACACGCAGCTGACTCAGGCAGGCTCCACGCTGAATAGTCACACAGAGAGGAAACAATAAATCTCAGCTACTATGCAATAAATATCTCAAGGAAACTACCATTACAGTGAAATAAAAAAAAATAACATTTTTAGAACAAAGCTAACAAATGGCTAGTTTTCTGTGATTCTTCTTCAAAAGTTTTCTTTGAGGGGGATAAAGTCAAACAAACAAGCAGTTTTACCTAAAATAAAGACTAGTTTAAAGGTCAGAAGAAAGAAGCAAGTTTTGCGAGAAGCACAGAAGGAGAGAGCTGGCAGTACAATGACAGTTTTCCTTTCCTTTGCTTTCCTCGCTGCCATTCTGACTCACATAGGGTGCAGCAACCAGCGCCGAGGTCCAGAAAACGGTGGGAGAAGATATAACCGGATTCAACATGGGCAGTGTGCCTACACTTTCATTCTTCCAGAACACGACGGGAATTGTCGTGAGAGTGCGACAGACCAGTACAGCACAAACGCTCTGCAGAGAGATGCTCCACACGTGGAACCGGATTTCTCTTCCCAGAAACTTCAACATCTGGAGCATGTGATGGAAAATTATACTCAGTGGCTGCAAAAAGTAAGTGATTGCTTTCAGTTTCTAATTGCACAGAGCCTTTTCCGTTCTGCAGTGCAGCTAACTTAGAGTTCCTTAGGGGGCATTTGCGTGTTTACCTTTTGCTCCGGGGTGGGTGGGGGGAGGGAGGCAGTGTTTGCAAATGCAAGCCGGCTGGCTCCCAGTGACTTCATGGGTGAGCCAAGGTTTTTAGGCTAGTTGTGCAAGCCTATGAAGGTCTGGTGGCAACCCATTTATGTGCCTAGCAATGGCACATTTTATTACGTTTCTGGTTTCCTCTTATTTAAAATTTAGCTTGGTTTTTCTGACTGTCAAAGTCCAACTTGGGGAGAAAAAAAAGCCTGTGTGTCTTGAGAAAGTTGGTGAAAAAAGAAAACAATAATGGCAATACTAATTTAGAATCAAATCGATTTCACGCCGGGAAATTTTGTGCAGCTAGGGTGAGGAATAATCACCAAACACTTATTTTTCTCAACTTTAGTAAAGTTAATGTGAAATGAGAGTAAGTATAAGGTATGATATATGGGCGGAGAAATTGTGCAAGTATATATAAAGGCAACTTAATTTTAGCAAAGAGTAGAATAGTAGAGGACAGATTTATGTTATATATTTTTTCCATCCCTGTGAAAAAAAATCCTGAAGGTAAATTTTAATGTGAACTTCTCAGGAAGAGGTGTTTACCCAGTGGGAAAGGAGAGATTGAGCTGGTGGTCGTTGTTTCCAGAGGGCGCACCTGCAGACTGGAGCTGAACACGTGTAGGCTTTGCTACAGTCCTGAAATACCTCTTCTCTCAGGACATTCTAGTAACCACAGTGCAGCCAAGTGTCCAGATGAATGTTAATATTGAATATGTGGTTAATCCCAATTTATAAAAACCAAAATGCACATTTCATTCAATTTTTCTCTATAAACCATTTAAAAGTTTTTGTTGAAAATATGTCTATTAAAACATGACCATACTTTTCTGCAGCTCCTTCTTTCTTTGCTCTCTGTTTAATTGTGTAACAGGTAGACAGCAGATTACAAGTGTAGACAACTGTGTCAGATAGAAGGGTGGCAATGTCACATTTGTGATAATTCTTTTCTCCTGGAGATCTTTGCTAAAAATTCATTTGGTGCACATAGGTAGGAACATAGCCAGTCCAGTCTTCTTTAAATTCGTATTTTAACAGAGCAAACACTTTAAGAAGATAGACAAAGGGCAAATGCTCTGTTTTTCCTCCCTGAGTTGTCACGCTTACTTGGAGCACTGCCTGCTTAATCATGCAAGTAATAGTTATTCTACTTTTGTCCACTAGGGACTGAACTAGGATCACTGATACTTTATTTGACAAGTTAACTGAAACTTGGTAGTTTCAGAGTTTCCAAAACTTGGTAGTTTCAGAGTTTCCAAACCTAGAACTGTAGTTAATCTTTTTATCGTAGATTACAGGTGAAAAAGATCAATAGGGGCAGAAGAATAGAAAGCAAACAAAATTCTGCAGCCTTTGGATAATTGAAATTTAAATTTCAAGCACTAATTAAAGCAGTAGTTTGTAACAGGATATCTGTTTTTTCTTTGGCAAAATATATTTTAATAGTAAATTAATTTGGTTAAATTGCTTATTACCATTCTCATTATACCACCTACATAGTTTTATAATGAGAATTCAGTCATTATAATTAGTCTGAATACTTTGAAGGGGCTGGGAAGGAAATTTAGTCCCAAATTGTCCCTTGAATGTAACTTGAATGTTATTCTACCAAAATGTAATATTTTGTTTATGTGAACCATAGAGTCATAATGGTGATTCAGACATAGTAATGCATATTTTTTTGTTGCTATGCAGTGATTCAGCAGCAATAGGATAAATACATGATTCTGTTGGGCTTATGTCATGCACATGTTTCATATGTTAATTTATTGTGTGAAATAAATTTGATTTTTGTTTGCATTGTTCTTGGTCAGTGATTATAGCATAGTTTTCAGATTATGGCCAAGCATAACTATGCAAATATTCTTTGGTTACATTGACCCTTGCGAACCTGAATTGAGCTGATTATATGCTGAAAATGTCCCTGTTGGTATGAGTCAGAGCCTTTGGCTTGACTATTGTCTGTTTAAATTTGCATATCTTTTGTCATCGTTAATGCGATTGGTAGGAGGATCAAGAAACCAAATAAATTCTTTCAGCAAAGAACTTGTTAAAAAGCTCTCTCAAGTTTCCCTTAATTAGAGGATTTTTTTAACTTCAGGTTCTAAATTTCTTGTAATGTATTTTTTTTGATAATTCAAATGGAAATCTTTTTACTGTAACTATTTAGTATGCTTAATACTGCAAGTTGTACTACTTCTATTTTGATTCCCAATAGATGTGTTAGGATAAAAAGCAATGCACTGTAGAAACTGAGGTTATCAGTGTAAATGCAATTAAATCATCCATTCAGCAAAATAATTAATCAAAGCATGGTGATTATTATGCAGCTCATGGCATCACTACCAGGAAAGTTTTTGATGTAGGATGTGTGTTCCAAATGCTAGATGCAGACAGATGATAATTTATGTTAATCTGATACCTTCCATGAAGTTTGGTAAACTGGATTCTTTTACAAATAGTCTTCACGTGACATTAGCCCTTACTTACATCTTACATCTCATTTCTCAACTTTTCTGGTCTTGCAACTGAACAAGATGAGAAGTTAGGTATGTGAGGGGGCAAATGATGTGTGTCAGTCATCATAAGTGTTAGAACTGTTTCGGTACTTGTGTCTTGGTATAATGGGTGTCATTCAAGGAGATCAACGTTACGTAGTAACCTGTCAGTTAACACCACTTGTGAGTTAGGTTGCTAGCATTATTCTTGCTTGTCAGATGGGGAAGAATGATATAAATCATATGCTCAAAAAGGACTGTTTAGTCAGGTAAAACACTTGGGCTGTGTGTCTAGATCCTGTTCTCTTCAATTGTATATTTCTCTTCAGAATTATCAGCATACCATACCAAGTACCTGAGATGACCACGTCTTGGGATAGTAACAATAAGTACAAATGGCCTTGTGTCTTTGCCACTCTTATTTGACTTATTTCTACCTTTCTTTGACAGAAATGTCTAATCTTTGATGTCACTATATCCTGTGCTTCTTGAATTATTATTTTCTTTCGCCTCTATCCCAAAGGTTCACAAATATGTATATGTATATGTCTTTTGCCTTTCCCAAATGATTCCTTTTGTTGTTGTTGAAAGTATAAATTGAGTAAAAAACATGCCTTATAACAGAGAACAAGGGTCTAGGTACTGTAAATATTTCATGCTAGGTAAAATTGATGAATTGATGTTTATTAGTAGAAAAACTAGCTATGAATTGCCATCCAAAATATTTTAGTAAATGAGAAAGTTTTACTGGAACATTTGGCTAAGTATTTCTATTGACAGCAATTTTTGACTAATAACATCCTCTACTTATATTTTTTATTTCTTTTGGATGTACACTTTACCTCCCTAAATAGATTGTCATTTAGTTGTCATTTGGGCAAGCACATTTAGGCATCCTACAATTACTTTTGTCTTGATATTAACCAAAACTATATTGAGTCTAGAGTAGGTGGTTACTAATTACCCGAATTGTATTTAGCCAGTGATCTAGGATCTCAAAAACTTGTACATTCGCTCCATCTTGTCCACTTAATTATTCTTTAAGTCTCAGCTTTGTTACCCACTTCTTTAGGACAGGAACCTGCATTCCACTTCTCCTCCCAGTTCTCCCCTGTTTTCAGAATCCGTTCTTTGCGTGTGCCATGCTAGCACTGCACTTCTTGTCCTTTTCACTATTTGTTTGCAGGCTGTTTTCCTACTCAGAGTATGAGTCCCCTTGAGCATAGTGAATAGTTCTCTATCCATGTACTGAAGTGCTTATTGAAGGTTTGAACAATATCTCTGTTATCATAATATAAAAGTAAAGGATATCAAGTGCTCCAGTATGTGGGGCTGGAATAATGCAAATTAAGAGACCTTCTAACTGCTTTTAGATGCTAAAATTTGCTTAAATCCTTTGTGCTAGTTTACTTGAAGGTCATTTAGACCTTCCTTTGGGAGAACAAAATAATTTTGGACTTCCAGACCGGTAGGCAACAATTTACTGCATACAATAATGATATATATTTGCATATAATATGTGCACATGTGAATCTAAGTAATTGGAAATGACTTTGCATGTGTACATTGTTATGGTGGCCGGTGGATGTTCTGGATTTTATTTGCACTTGTGGGGGTGCTTCCTGAATGTGTGAAATGAGCAGACAATTGACAACTATATTTTTAAAAATTTGTCACTAAAGTTGAAGAAAATATGCATATATAATTTATGCACAGAGATGGGGAAAAATGATAGTTGTCAAGAAAGTTTAAAGGAATAGTTGTCTTATAAATCCAGTTGTAGAAATGTCCCTACCAACTTCATCTGAGATCAACTCTTGGTTTTCAAGCCAAGTAGGGAGTAGTCCATGTATTAACTTTTCAGTGAATAGTTAGGTTTTATCTGTTCTTGTTGTATTTTAGAATCAAAAGATCCAAGAAGACAGAAAAAAACCTTTCTGGGCCCTAGAAGTTGGGCAGTTGGAGCTATATAGTCTTTTGGATTTCTCTGTAGGAAGAAGCAAGCCTCTCTTCAAACTGTCTGCATTGGCAGATTGCAGGTGTTTTGGACTAGGGCAAGTAGGTCCTTCCCTAAGGGTGATTGCATCTCTCCTTTAACCTTGACCATGCCATGTCACAGAAGCCTTTTTTAAGTAGCACCAATCTCATAGGTAATTATTGGTTCAGTGTGATCTGAAATGAATATGAATGTGTCATTCTCTTCCTTAAAATTTTCCCACAGTTTTTCATTATGTAAGACTAAAATGCAAATTCCTTACATTGAGGCTGTGTATGATTCATCATTTACCACCTTTCCCTTATTCCAGTTACTCAAATGACATTAGTTTTCTTGTTATTTCTCTAACAGACCAGTTTATTTCTGTCTCAGGGACTCTACATGCTATTTACTTACCTAGGAAAATTCTTCCTCCATGTCTTGGCATGAATGGCTTGCTCTTTTTATTCAGGTCTTTGCTCAGAAGTCATCTTGGAAAGTCTTTTCTGAGCACTATTACCTACCATCTTCCTGAATTCTGCTAAGTGACTTTTTGTCATATAATACTGTATTATTTCTTTGTGGCACAATGTGACCTCGTATTGCTTATTATTTGTCACGTTATTTATTTTTTCTCCCTTTACCTGGAATGTAAATGCCAGTAGAGGTCCTTGTCTGTATTGTTCTTTATAGTATACCTATATACACGACACATAGTAGACCATCAATAAATATTTGCAAAATGTATTCTCCCAGACTTTACACTCTGTGAAGTAGAGACTGTGCCTGTCTTGTTCACTAGTTTTTATTTATTATTTTGTCTGTTATTTTCTATAGCAGATCTACTTTTCTAGGACAATATCTGAAACACAGTTGGAAAGAATACTTTTTTTTTAATGAATAGAGAAATGAATGAATTCCATGAGTAGATTTTGGCTCTAAAAATATATGTATGAAAATGAGATACTCAACCATATTCCCTGTGATACTCATCTAACTATGTACTAGGAGAAATTTTAATCTTTTGAGTTTCCATCGTTTATATCAAGGATTAGCACACTATGGCCCTTGAGCCAAATCCTTAATGCCACCTGTGGTTGTAAATAAAGTTTTATTGAAAATATTATATATTTCAATAAAATATATTCAATATTCAATATATTTCAATCCACGCATTTGTCAATAAAGTTTTATTGAAACCAAGCCACACCCATTTCCTTATGTATTGAATATGGCTGCTTTCTTCCTACAAAGGCAGAGTTGAGGGGTTGCTACAGAGACCACAGATCCTAAAATTTAATACCCAGCCCTTTACAGAAAGTTTTTGGACCCCTGTCCTATATCACAAAAGGAATATGGTATTAATATTAGGGCTATTGCAAGGTAAATTGTGAAGTTTGTTGTGTGGGAAAAAGATTGCCCTCCAGGAGGTCAAGTAATCTTTAGGTCCATGCCAGTTGGCAGAGAGCCTGAGTAAGCCATGTCTTGGCTTGGTATCGGGGACATGCTGTGAGGTGACATTTTAGAGGAGTTACAGGCAAGGAAATTTTATGTCTTTCCTTTCCTCTGCTCATCATTATGTGGAAAGAGAAATATTCCAAAAGCAAATACATGTTAGAAAAGAAAATGCACCTAAATAACAATGCAGGTCACCAGCCTCTGGGTTTACAAGGCCTTGGTGCCAGGATTCTTTGCATTATGTACTTGTTTAAGCCTATTGGTTGTGGCATCAACAAGAATGTTGACAAAACATCAGAAGCATTCTGTTTTCGTAGCACTGGGGCTTCAGCTCAGCCTTTTATGTTCAATTTATTTAGAAACCTCTGCTCCATCATTTGTTTTAGATATAAGCATTACAAGTATTCCCGTTTGTGTAGATGTTGGGAAGGGAGGAGCAACAAGTGGTTATTCAGGCACAATTTGCGAAGGTTTCTCAGCCCTGAGCCTATAATTTGCCACTTGAGGAGGTAATTGTTTTCATTCTGCTTTGGCCTTGTCCGCAGTGTAGAGAGCATCCTTTTCCTGAGCCTTGTCTTCTTTTCTTTTTTTAATACCATTTGCTTAGATGCACAACCCTAATTACATTCTGAGTCATCCTCGCCTTTTGTTCCAATACAAGATTATCGTTTGCTGTGAAGTTGGGAAGTTCCAAACCCCCTTTGGTTCTAGCCCCATGGTCAGAGAAGGGAGGGCCTCTTAGTGTTTAAATCTCTTTACAAAGTGTACAAAAGATATGCCCCCTCCCTTATCAAAGAGGTTTCTAAAGAATGAGGCACTCCATGGATTATCTTTTCTTTATATTTTGAGACTCTGTACCTAAACACTTTTCTCTAATTCTTACACAGAAATATCAGAAGTAAGAGGTTTTTGAGTTTGTTTGATCTTAGTTGCCTAGCCAAATGATCTGATTTCTTTCTTCAAACATATGAAAAGGTAACATTTAACAGAGAAAATGGTATAAAACATAGAGCCCAGCACAACCCTACTGGTAGATAATAATTTAATCAATAACATATTTGGACATTTGCCTATTTACTGATAAGTGCTGGAGAATATAGAGTATAACAGATATAATACATGTTACTTGTATATACATGCTACATGACTACAGGTTACTTATTACAGGTCTCCATTGGCATGTAGTTTTTCAGTCTGTATTGAATTATTGAAAGAGCATGCAAATTAGCATAAGTATCAAGCTATACCTAAACTAAATCAGTAGCTGAAATATTAGTAATATGCAAATAGAGCCACCAAACTCGCTGGTGTCAGATTGTTAAGCTTACTGTATATTTCTGTGGAATTGCTGATGATAATTTTGAAAGATGGTCTGTTTGAAAATTTAGTTACATGTATAGTTTAACTCATTAGGATCATGTAAGCTGAATGAGTTGAATCATAGTACTAGACCCTAAAGATTATTAGAGGGTTTCCATTCTCAGAGAATTAATACATATTTTAAAACTCCAAAGTGATGGACATTTAGGAAAGAGCCTAAATGTCCATCACCTGATGAATGGATCAAGAAGATGTGGTATATATACACAATAGAGTATTACATGGCAATGAGAAAGAATGAAATCTGGCCATTCGTAGCAAAGTGGATGGACCTCGAGGGTGTCATGCTAAGCGAAGTAAGTCAGGCAGAGAAGGACAGATACCATATGTTTGCACTCATAGGTCTAACAGGAGAACAGGAGAAACCTAATGGAGGACCAGGGGGAGGGGAAGAGGGAAAGAGATTTGGGGAGAGAGAGGGAGGCAAAACTTGAGAGACTATTGAATGCTGAAAATGAACTGAGAGTTGAAGGGGAAGGGGGAGGGGGGAAAAGAGGTGGTGGTGATGGTGGAGGGCACTTGTGGGGAAGAGCACTGGGTGTTGTATGGAAACCAATTTGACAATAAACTATTAAAAAAAAAAACTCCAAAGTGCATTTCACTTCTAAACCTTTAGAGATTATACCAAGGTTTTGTAAAATATTTTAACACTCTTCTTGTCTTCACGGTTAATGTATAATTGACTGGATAAAAATCCAGTGGATATTTACTTTGGCTGAAGATGTGCTATACCCGACAGACATTGCATCTACCTTTCTCAATTGCACAGATATAAGATGTGAGAATTATATCCTTATTACTAAATCACCAATTTTCTTTTTTTCAGTTTTACTCAGCTTTTAAATAATAAGAACAGGGCTATAAAAAGCAGTAGTTTTAAATATTTATTGAATAAGTGAATACCTTATTGACTAAATGGAATACTTATGACTTTAAAATGTGAATAATAGTGAAGGTTTAATATTTTTGAACAAATTAACTGATGAATTCTAAATATTTTGTAGCAATGGAATCCAAGCAAATTATTAGGTAGAATCTTCATATGTAATCTAGATGCAAATAGAAAGGCGAGAAGAGAACCAGAGTGAGATCCTGCCAGAACCTTCTTCCTCAGCTCCTCCCCCAGAGGCATTCGTCAGGGGGCCCTATATGTTCAAAGGAATATAGTTTCAGAATGGCTGCCAATAAAACTTTCAAATAATCAAATATTAGCAAGGTAAATAAAGCTGCCCACACCAATCTACCGGTAGACAGGAAGAAACATAATGCTTGATAGTTTGAATCTTTTTTTGGCAAGTTAGTGTAAGAATGTCCAAATCTGCCATATACAAAGCCAGTTTAATATTATTAATGTGGGGTTGTCCAGGTGGCTCATTCACTTTAGTGTCTGGCTCTTCATTTTAGCTCAGGTCACCATCTCACAGTCAGTAGGATAGAGCCCTGTGTATGGGTCTGTGCTGGTAGCGTGGAGTCAGCTTGGGATTCTCTCTCTCCTTCTCTCTCTGCCCATCCCATTCTCTCTCTCTCTCTCAAAATAAATAAATAAACATTTTAAAAAGGAATGTTAATATGTAAGTTAAACATACAGGTTGTTCTAGACTGAGAATGTTGAGGCCCACCCATACCTAACATGACCAGAATGTGTTCACATAACAGACGTATATTGGACAGTTAGTGGCAGATTGTATAACTTATCTATTTCTTAAGTTATCCAATTGCTTGATAGTTTATATGTTTTAAATTTAGGAACATGAATTACATTGTCAATTCCTAATATCTCAAGTTACAGTATTCACTTAGAATGGAATTCATTGTTAAAGATAGTGAAAGGAAATACGAATTTTAAGTAGGCATTTACATATTTTCAGAATTTTCAATGATTTTTTTAGGTCACTGTAGCTTATCTTTGTTTTTACTTCTAGTATATGATTGCAGGAATAGGAATCTCAGAATTTCCATTTTCTTATTCATTTGTGCTGAAATATTAATAAAATGAAAGGAAAATTATTTTGTATTGTTTAAGCTATCATGACTGCAAAGGTTAATTTTAGTTAAGACTAGATAAAACCAAACTTAAATCCACTTTCCAAATACACCTGAGCTGTACCATATCACATTGTGCTAAGAGAAGACAATCATGTGAAGGTAACACCTTTCATTCTATTAACTCTGATGAGCTTTGTCTCTTTGTTTAGGAGATGAATAATACACGGCCACTTGATATACTGAGGAGTGAGGGTTACAGAGTCAATCCTTATATGAATTTATTATTAACTTTCTTATTATGTTAGAAATGAGATTCCTAATAATTTTTTCTGGCTTTCCAATGACCTTTTTTTTTTTTTTTTTCAAACTCCTTTTCCCATTCTGTAGTGGGAGACTTCTGGGACTTAAAAACCAGAAAAGAGACGTAGTGGGGCAGTCCTTAGAGCAGGAAAGACAAAAGACCTCAAAGAAACTCATTCCTGGCCTGTCCTCTCTCTTCTCTGACATTATTTTTGGTAAAGTCCTTTGTTATACTCCTTGTACTGGTGGCAGTGGCGTGGAAGTGCAAGAAACAGGATGGGCAAGATAGAGGACAGTTGAACAAGGTTTCCAGCGACTGTCCCTTTACTGGGGGCTAGGGGCACATTGAGGGAGCATGGGACTATAGCAGTGTCCAGAGGACTGCTCTGCAAGAGTTGGTAGTGGGATTCACAATACAGGCAGAAGGCATGGAACTACACACCTGCTGTTTACAAAGGACAGGCCGCCGTTCCCAGTCATCTAACCAAACACACATAAGGTAGTGTGCTCGGTACTGGGAGACAGAATCCACTACTGCCCCTCTTGTTGAGAAGTCTCAACCCACTGAAATAGATACTAAACGCAGTGTTAGTGGCCACTGTTTTCTATGTCAAAGAGAGAGATACACAGTGATGAAGTGTGTTGTACCTAAAGCCAGATTACCTGGATTTGAATCTTGACCGCACCACTTCCTTGTTGTGTGGCCTTGGGCAAGTTTCTTAACTTCTTTATGCCTCACTTGTATTACTAGTAAAATTGAGGTAATAATAGTACCTACATTATAGGCTGATTGCTAAGAGTAAAGTTAATTCACATAAATTACTTTGTGTAAGTTCTTTCACATGGTAAATGTTAAGTAAATATTAGTTATTCCTTGGGGGGCGTTCTAGGTTATAGTAATAGTTAAATGTTGAGCCCTTTACCAGCTGCGAAGCCATTTGGAAGCACTTTACATGTATTAATCTATTGAATTCCTTCAAAGTCCATGTGAGGGAGATAGTATTATAGTTTTCCCACATAGTAAATTAGCAAGTTGAGGCACAGAGAGGGGAAATAACTTGTCCAGGTTTACTTGGTGGCTAAGTGGTAGGGCCGGCATCTAATTCCAGGCAGTTGGCTCCATGACCTGTGATCTTAACCAACTATGGGATTAGCTGTAGCAACTTTTGCCATGTTTCTTCTTGTCAATCTTCAAACCTTAAGTCTATTAATTTTTTCCCTTAGTACTCTTTGCACCTAAACCCTTAATACTTTCATTCAAAGTGTGTTGGCCCCTTTCTCGGGAGCTGTTTCAGTCATTTGTCCATATCCTAACTCTAAAGCTCCATGGTTAAATTGACTGTGACACATAGGTTATACTGCTGATTGAAGCACAATAGCCCGATTCTCTCTGGCCTCCCCCAGGTCTGTTAGCAGACCAGGAACCCCACGTCTGAAGTCCCTTCTGCCTATCTCCTTAGAAGCACCGTCTCTTGAAGTTACAGAGCTTAATTGAATCTGACTATTTATCTAAAAACTTTTAAAACACAAAGAAGGGCTTACAATGGCTTTACATGGGGTGAAGCTATCTATTCTAAATATCTTCTGTTCCATTTAATGACCTCCCTCTTAGATTCATCTGTGGGCAATCCTCCTTGGAAAAGCAAAGGCACATCCTGGAACTTAAAATATTATTTGCATGCACTTTTTTTTTTTAGTGGATCATTCAAGAGAGTTGTAAAAATGAGAAGAAAAGCCTTGTTTTCTGAGGCAGTGACCTTTTACTCACTTCCTATTTTATTTATCACTGTCCCTATTAATTAAAATATTTCTGGTATTTTGGTCCAAGGCCAAAACACTGCTACTTGCAGAGAGTTGTGATGGTTCTTTCTCTCTCTCTCTCTTTTTTTTTTCCCCTAATCTTGGTGGCCTGATCACTCAGATGCTTGGGCTTTGAGAGTTGTCGATTTTATAGCCGATAACTACCAACCACATGAGGTAGAACAACTCCAGACTAACTCCCTCCCTTCTGTGCATTCTTTTTCAAGCAGTCCTAAAGAAGAGAGCGGACAAGACAGGATGGGGTCAGAATAGAATTCAAGCTTGCTTTTCATCCACGCTTGCATAATAGAGAAGATTAAAACACATTACAAAGAAAAAAAAATCCAATATGTATCTATTTGCTTGACCTGAGTTCTCCACGGAACGTTGATGGTCAGCTGTGTGTGGCACATGCGTGTTGTAGGCGCTCCATCGATACTGGTAGGGTAAGTACGTGAAGAAACACGTGCTGGGGTGCTCAGATGGCTTACGGGCAACTTTTGGTCAGTGAAGTGATCTGAAAGATCAGTGTTCATGTTGAATAACAAGGACCCTTTTCCAATTTGCAGGAAACTATTAAGTGAAGGAGTATAACTTTTTTAATTTTAAGGGTTTCTTTTTTGATCCCCTCCATAGTTTTAATACTTCATCTACCATGTCTGATACTTTTCATATCCTCTCAAGAGTTAGCTGACAAGAAAAAGAAAAGGAAAGAAAAAAATGTTAGCTGACAAAATAACAAATACTTATTAATAGAAACTGGACTTGAGCTCCTATATGTATTGGCATAGTTTGTACTTTAGGTGGACACATGATTATGATGCAATTTATCTCATCCATTTAGCATAATCCCATTTCTTGCCAATGAAATTCTATTTCTTGTGAATGGAATATATCAATTTATCTGCAAAGAGGGCAGTGGATGTCAGATATTTTGTCCACAAAGCAAGTATGAAAATGGCATTCTAGTTTAAGACAAGTATTTGGTAACAATTAGGGTATTAATAAATCCACCTTCATTAAGCAATATCATCATCCAAACAGATAAGCACATTTTTATAAATAGTAGGTATTGTATCAGTTTTATAGATAAACTAAGGCTCGATGAAATCAATTAAAATTTTTTTTTTCATATTTATTTTTTACATTTATTTACTTTTGATAGACAGAGTACTGTGGGGTGTGGCAGAGAGAGAATGAGAAACAGAATCAAAAGCAGGTTCCAGGCTCTGAGGTGTCAGCACAGACCTGAGGCGGGGCTTGAACTCATAAACCATGGGATCATGACCTGAGCCAAAGTCAGATGCTTAACCAACTGAGCCACCCAGGCGCCCCTCAAATGATATTTTAAAGGTTATATATTTACTTTGAGACAGATGTAGAATTTGAACCCAGGAATTCTGAATGGCTAAATCTAAAACTCTTTATTGTTCATGCCTCTTTCATTTTTCCTTTACGAATTAAAACAATTTTTGATTGATGGAGAGTATGAAGAGGCTCAAATGAGTTATTTTTCTAAGCTTTTGGAGAATATATTCAGATTAAATAACCTTCTTTAGGGATTAGAATAATTTGCCAAACATGTGTAAGAATTGCTTTAAGAAAACTACTATTCTTAGGAGAATTACTTCTTAGCACAATTCCTGACCAGATGCAGATTTTTATTTAAGTCTAAAAACATGTCAGAGGCAAATAACTATTTTTTGTTTTTACATTTTTTTCAAATAAATGAATTACTTACACAAACTGCCTCAGTTGATGTTACCCAGATATGAGTATACAAATAAAGGTGATATTTTAAACTAGTTTATCTGCAGTTTTGCTTATAAAATCTACAGGGTAGGTCTAGGTTGTATTTTTTTGTTTTTTTTGGTTAAAGACCAAATAGGAATAAAATATAGTCAATTAGGGAGATAATTTAACTCTTCAACATTAATGAATTAGATGCTGTTTATAATAATTTGGGGAAAATGACCATGTACCATATGTGTCTTTATTTTATTTTATTTTAGTTTAATTTAGTTCTTCAGTATATGAAAGTAATCATTGATCCAAGATTTATGCATAGAAAAAAGAACAGAAAATTAATAAACACTGTGATTTTAGAACTGTCATTATCTCTTACTGACAATCAACATAAACTGATGAACTAAGGAAACTTTGATTCAAATAAATGATTAAAGTTGACAATGGAAGTAGAAATTCCACACTCAGCACTCAAAAAAGCTCTTAACTGAGGGTTGTGTATATATAGGAGCTAAAGGCCTCCATGTCAGAGAGAAAGGAAAACTATTTTGTGATTATTATGTTTCATACGGGACCAAAGCTTACATACTCTGAGTTCATAAATTAAACTTATACAGTTTATAGGGGAAAAGTATCACTATGGAAATTAGTTATCTTAAACATAAAATACCCTTATAGTTCTACTATTTTGAAATATCTTCCACTGTATATAATTTTAAAAATCATGGCCAAAAATATATCAGAGGTAACTGAAAAATTCAAACAAACTCTACAAGCCTCTTAAGTTGCTGGTATTTTAAATAATTCATCAAATATTTTGAGAATTTCTATTATGTTCAATTACAAAATATCCCCTGGAGAGATGAGATTAATATGTGATTGGTTCTTTTCTGATTACTGAGCAATTGAGAAAGCAATGGCAAGGAGGTGATTTTTCTATCAGGAGGACACACCAGTTCTGTCTGTCCACTCAGTGGGGTGTGTCAGAATCTTTTAGGAAGGTGTAGTTTGAAAAATCACATATATTTTTAAAATTTAGAACCAAAAAACTTCTCACCATGTTTGGGTACTAAAAGTATTCAAATAAAATATAATTTTTAAATTTAACACAGTGGAGAGTAGGAAGTCAAATAGAAAACAGAACTAGAGTGTAAATATTGGTTGTGTTTTCCAAAAATGGTTATAATAGCATTATATGTATATATAGTACTATATCAAATAGTAAAGTTTCTCGCATGTCACTGTTCCCTTTTCTTTGAATCTGGCTGGGTCACAAAAGGCAGTTAAGTTTCTATGTTGTTCATTACAATACTCATGCTTGGAACATTGAGCTGCCATGTTAGAATTCCATTTCCCGTGAAGTCACCATGTTGTGAGGAAGTCAAGTCACATAGAGAGCCCATGTGTAGTTGCTCTGGTTAACAGATCCCCATTTTTGAGTCATTCCATCTCAGGCTGTAGACATGTGAGTGAATGAGCCTTCAGATGATTCCAGCCCCTACTTATTCCCATTACCTCCAGATGTGGAGTTAAAGTCCCAAGCATCACGGTGCAGAAACAACCCATTCCCACTGTGCGTAGTCTGAAATCCTGACCCATAGAGTCTGTGAGCCTAATGAGCATAATGGAATGGTTGTTACAAGCCACAGAATTTGGAGGTAATATATGAATGCAACAGTAGTGACTAGAACAGCCTCCATTTCCGTAGGCATAGATGCAGGGGTTTACTATGGTACTTATTCTATGGTAATCATTGAAGATCAGTGTATCAGACATGAGCTCTGCCTTCCAGAAGCTGGCATTTTAGGCTCACGATATAAGTAGAATGTTATAAATGTTGGATTTTAAGCCAATATTTTTACTACCTTTCTCCATTCTTATAAGCTATTTCAGGTTTACATAAATTAAGATTCAATAAATGTAACTTGAAGACTGCATATATCTTTGTGCTCCTTTGAGTAAAATAATGATTAGTCAGGATTTTTCTGACCTTCGAAGTAGTATTTGTAAAAATCCTCTGAGCCTTCCTAAACTCCAAGTCAACCAGAAGTCCATAATATCAAAATGATATACTGTATAGTTTATGTGAATCTTAAGGCTTACGTTATTTGCAATATTTTATCATCTAAAAATTGTAAAATCACAGTGAATTCAGATTTTTGAGACTCAAGACATGAAGCTATTTTGTAACTATTTACTACTTAACCTGTCATGATTAGGCTGTAAGTTTAAATCCAGATGTTTCTGAAAGCTGTTTTTGAGCACGGCTGACTGGTGGTCTCCTAAATGTCAAATGAGTTAGCAGCATCTGTTCAATTCCCAGTGGTTTGGAATTCCTGCAATAAAATCCACCCCAGATTCTCTTCTTAACTGATGAGCAGAAGATGTGGACTTGAATGAAACAGGTATAGGAACATTCCTTGAATATATGAAGTGCTTTGCTTATTACATTATATATTGGTTGAAACTTATGGAAACAACATAACAGTAAATATAAAGACCATAACTATTTTTTATAACCCTTGAGTCAGTAATTCTACTTCTGGGAATCATTCCCAAGGAAATAATTCAAAAGAAGGAAAAGGCAATATATATGAATATATTCATTGCAGCTATCATAGCAGGAACATTAGAAACAAATATTGTTATTTATTTGGAATTTATGATACCTTGTACCCATGATATTTAACACCCCCCCATTTTTTTGAAAGATAAGCACTAATATTCACAGCTTCAAATGAGGAAATCATGCATGATCTCTCCCAAGCAATAAATAGCAGAACCAGCAGACACTCCAACCCAGGATTGTCTGATGGAAAGGCCTGTTCAATTACATCACAACTACATCTGTTAAAAATCATATTTTGACAGGAGAAAGTGCCCATAAAATGTTAAGTAAATATATTGGTATACCTGAATAATAACCTTGAAAAATATTAGCTAATATTTTAAGCATTTTGTATGTACCAAGCCAGACAATTTAAAGGTGTTAGTTCATATGATCCTTGCAACTGTTATTGTCCTCATTTTAGAAAACTCCATGTACATTACAGACATGACTTTTGTGATGAGAGTGGATGGAGGAGACATGGGTATGTATTTGTAAGTATGTGCCTAAAACCAATGGCAGGAAGCACATCCAAAACATTCATGACGATTTGGTTTTTAATGGTGCAATTTAATATTTTTTGTTTTTCCTTTTATCCCTATTGTATTAATTAGATAATATGAACATGTGCCACTTTTATAATCAAAGTAATGTAAGCTTTATTTTTTAAAGAAAAATAGATATATCTAGAATGAGGTCAAGTGAAGAGGAGATGATGGGAAATTAACCATGTTCAAATGCCCATCACTTCAAAATAACTGTTCCCATGGCAAGATAAATATGTATGGGCCTTTAAAAATAGTAACAGAAGCTGTAGGTAAAGGAAA
The DNA here is from genome assembly GCF_006229205.1 of Suricata suricatta. Taxonomy (NCBI): domain Eukaryota; kingdom Metazoa; phylum Chordata; class Mammalia; order Carnivora; family Herpestidae; genus Suricata; species Suricata suricatta. Next base: position 318,537 of record NW_021869325.1, on the reverse strand, counting down.
CCTAGAAGAAATATTTTGAATAGGGTTTCAGTAACTTCACATCCTACCCTCAACCCCAAGCAGCTACCTTCCTGTAAGACCAGTTCTGAATCCACTTTAATTAATATGGTGGTCACTTATTCATTTCATGCCAATTTTCACATCTTTCTTCCTTTTTTCTGTACTTTTGTGGAGAAATGTTCAGAAAAGTTCTGAAAATGGTGAATTAAACATTGAAATTGGGTTGGGATAGTCCATAATCCTCAGCTGATTTTTCTTTTTGTTTTATTCAGAGGGAGTAATATATTTTTAAGACTTTTATTTACAGGAAGTTAAGTTATAAAATAGAAGGTAAATGGGTGATCTAGTTTTGCAGAATATAAACTCAAGAGTAAGTGTTGTAGGCTATGATGTAGCAATGAGAGCAGGAAGATGTATGAAAGAAAGATAACAGAAGTTATAATTATGTGACATGATATATATGAAATTACTTTGCAAGATCTTAATATCTGTCCCAGTACAAACTGCACTGGGCAGCCAGAGCTTTTCCAAAAGTCAAAACCCAATCATGCCATTCTCCTGGTTAAAATGCAACAATGGCTCCAAAGTACCCTCAAATTGAAGTTCAAATACCGTATCTTACTTAAACTGGCCTTTAATCTCATGTCTCATAATTTCCTCCATGGTTCTCTATGTTTCAGCTCTATCTAAATCCTAGAAGTTACATTGCACTATCATGACTTACTCGTCTTCCTTCACTCTGTGTGTTCTATGCTGCAGCAAATTCCTTGTCACCCTCTTCCTCCATACTCCGTATTATATTAAATAAAAGGATGGATGTAAAGATGGATGGTTGGATCGATAAACTAATAAGTAGATATGATACTTATTAATAAATATGATAAGTCTTGTGACACTGCAACTCATTCTTAAGCAATGGAATTTGATAGTTGATTAGCAAAATGATAGAAACTTACTATCAAATTTTAAAGGACATAAACAGTATGAGAAACTATGAGAAAATGGTTTTAGATGCGGTTGCTTAATGAAAGCATGAATGACCAGAGTTGGGATTGCAGGGAGAGTGACCTGTGCAGCTCTAACACTTGCCTGAAGTAATAGGGTGATAAAGTAAACAGATGAAAGGCTAGGGAAAGCAGCTAGAGAATTAGGTAAATCATAATAGGACTTAGGTAAATAAAAATAAAACAAAAGTCTTTATCAAAGATAACACTGATACTTTAGAACTGGGAACACTACAAAAATGCTTTATTCAGGCAGCAAGTATTGTGGAAAAAATGTTAAATTATGACTGAAAATGTTTCTGTATTTGTGTCATGTGGAACTGTTAACTTCAGATAACATTAAGAGTAATTCTCTTTCTCTTTTTTTAGTATTTATTTCTATTTACTTTGAGAAAGTCAAGTCAAGCAGGAGAGAGATAGAGAGGAGAGAGAGTCCTAAGCAGGCTCCACGCTGTTAGCACAGAGCCGTATATGGGGTTCAAACTCACCAACTGTGAGCCGAAATCAAGAGTCAGATGCTTAACTGACTTGACCCAAGAGTAATTCTCAGTACTACGTAAGACAACATTGACTCCATTTCTGCCTTTTCAAATGAGAGAAGGAAAGGACAATCCTAGGGTGCTTTAAAATTTCTTAATTCAGATAGAGGTAAAGACCCCATTCTACTATCCATTCCTTGTTGTACCCTACACATTTACGGGTTTTATAGTATAGAATGTGTTAGGGAGTTGAGTCAAATTGCTTATTAAGCCTACGGTAAATGAGCCTTATGTTGAAGCTTCTAACCACTTAAAAATATATTTGTACTGTCTATATGTATTTTATAGAAACTTACATAAAGCAATGATTGGATTCTTTTAAGTCTGTTTGATCCTTGCAAATTAAGTGAGTCCCAACTGAAAAAATAAAACATCATGGTTCCATTTTAAAAATAAATGCATTAGCCATTTCAGTGAAGAATCTGTTGAGAGAGATATTAAGGTATATTAAGAGATATTTGCTGACCTGTGTTTTTTTTGTTTTGTTTTGTTTTGTTTTTTAATCTTAAAGGACCTGAGCCCAACTTTGTGTTTTCAGCTGGGTAATTATATGTTTGTAAGCATGTACGTTTTGTAATAATTAAATGTGTAGTACTCTATAGCACTCAACAAGTGGATCATGCCTTATGACACATTTCACGACTGTACAACACAGAGATATCCCTGGTTAATAGTAAGGATATGTATGCCCTGGTGGTCATGCAACTTTCAGATAAAATGTTTGACTAAAAGTCTGGTTCTGTAAAAACATAGAAATTCCATGTTTGCTGACCAAGAATAATGGTCTTCTAACGTGGAACATGTGGATAGTTAAGCAAACTCATATTTATGCCTAGAAATAAAATATGCTCATTGGGAAATTGACACACACTTCTTTTACATTCTCATGACTTTATATCATGAAGCCTATTCACTCAAATGACCACAACCCCTGGAGAATTAAATGCTTCAAACTAAGGGATGGCCAGTTCTAATGGTAGTGGGGATAGGGAAGTCACTTACAGTCTTCATGATGGAAAATGAATGGGGAAAAGTTAGAATTGGAAATCTCCACTTTACCAAGTCTTATCTTCTTTAAAAGAAGACAAACCAGAGTCTTTGAAGTACTTCCTGCCTTTGTTATATATGGGAAGGTGTTATTTCATAATACATAATGCCTCTGTGTGTGTGTGTACATGTACATAGTTTAGCTTTCAGCATTTGATGGATTGTAGATGTGAATTGAGCGGGTTACTTTACCCCCCTGAGCTTCACATTTCTGCATGTATGAAATGCGAATAGTAATGCTTTCTTCACACGGTTGTTATGGTGATGATACAAGACAAAATTCACTAAGCACCTCCTAAAGTCTAGCACATAGCATACATTTACAAATTACATCTATTTAAATTTTTAATGTTTTCTTTACAAACTGTACACAACAAAGCTAAGTGGCATTCTGAGGGCTACTTCTTTGTTAGTAATCAGATGAGGATTGGTTTAAGATTCCCTTGTTCAAGTCCCAATGAACACATCTGTTGTGCAGAAGAATTTAAAATAATTTATATAGATGCTCCATCCTAAAAGACATGGAATAGAACTCCCAACTCCTTAAGCATAAGCTGCACATGATATTTTCTTTCTAAAGAGTACAGTGTTGGAAGGGAGAAAAGAGAGTAACTTTACCTCCTTAATGTATATAACCCCTGTCTAATCATGTCAAGAAGATCAGAAAAATCTCAATGTAGGGGTATTCAACTAACTATTTGATGAGCACTCCTCAAAAAATGTCAAGGTCGTCATAAAAAACAAGAGTATCCTAAGGATATATGATGTGTAAATGTATGTTATGGGTAGGAGTCTGGACGAAAAAAAAAAAATTAGATAAAACTAAGGAAATCTGAACAAAGTAAGGACTTTAGTTAATAAAGTTAATAAACAAAGAAACATAGACAGATCCTTGTGTAAATATATAGTGACTTGGATTTAATAGACATGCTTGATTATGTTACGTGATGGATTTCTCCAGATGTTAAGAGGACATATTAGCTAATTCTCTTGTAAGGTGAATTCTGTTGTAACATTCTCAGTAAGAATCAGGGAACAGCTCTGCTGGGCAGTGCTTACTCCTTAATGAGAGCTATTTGAAAACAAAAAAGATTGACAGGATAATAGATTTCAATTTCTAATGTATGAAGAATCCTTTAAAAGCTTCCTGAAGTAAGAGAAATAAGGCTTTTACTAAAAACCTGGTATACATCTTAATGTTTATGGGTGATATGATAGTTATATGCAGGACGGATTGCACTTTTGAAAATCAAAGCCCTACATGAGAATAGAAACATTAATTTGCCAAGTCACTGAGGATGTATTAAGTGCAATCTGATGAATTTTATTACCCTCCTACAATAATGCAAATGAAAAAAATTAGTAAATTGGTATTAGCACATGCTTAGCATTACAGCATCTATAAATGTCTTTATTCCAGCCCCTTGAGGTTACAGGCTTATACATTGAGTAACAAAGCTCAGTTTATAATTTTTCTTCCAAAAAGTGTATTAATTTTCTTTGCCTATCATTAAACAAGCTACAAGTTGTAACAAAATGAGAAATCAAAACTATATCACTTAATTGAAATATTTATTGTTAAGCAAAATATTTTCAAATTTTTAGTTTATTACATCAGATCTATAAAGTATTCTAGTTTCTGAATATGGATGTGTTTTTGACTCCTCTATTCTGTAACAGCTTAATGAGCATCACACAGATTGTTCACAGTTCAATTGAGAGATATTCTCCATTTATTTTAGCTTACAGAAAGTGGTTTGGTTAAGGCATCACTCAGGCCAGCAAAATCTGCACCACATCGTTTTGTATGCCTCATGAAAAGGTATTTTTAAGATGTGGTGTGGTGTTATCCACATTGCTTGATGTCAAATCTCATTGCTTGGTAACTCACGACAAACCTGTTGTGTGTTAGCTAGGAGCTTATGAAGTGCAGTTTGAAAAGCCAGAAATATGGCCTGGCTTTCCAGAAAAATACAGATTGCAGTGATAAAATTGCATCAATTAGGGATGGAAAACATTTTAGACTTTGGCCAAGTTAAGCTAACTTGAAGGCTGTATTTATTGTGCTTTTTAGTTTTCAGAGATGATACAATTTATAGTAGTATTCTCCAACAGTGTAAAAGTGGTTTTGCCTTAAATTTTTCTGCAAAGATGTTCTTTGTATACAATAGTGTCTTACCTGGAGCTTGTGCAAATGGTTTATAAAGCCTGAGGTTAATCAAAAGTTTCTCTCCAAGGTTACATCTGTTAGTCTGTTGATTGGCATCTCTTTTTCCCAAACATAGTGCTAAAACACTGGGGACAAAGGGGAGCAAAACAGACATTATTCCTACACTCATAGAGTGTACCGTATAGTGAGGAAACAGGAATTAATCAAATGGTCACACGAATAATTTTAAGTTAACACATACAGAAGAAATAGTGGGGCAGTGCGAGCAGATGGCTCATCCCATTTGTCAGCATGTGACTGTGTTCTGCAACCTTGTGGGTAAAGACCACATTGTTATTCTTGCTACTAATACTATGTGTAGGCGGTGTTCATAAAACGGCTTTTAAAATTAGCAAATTCAAAAGAAATGTGACCAGTGATAGCAACATATTACAGGATATATGCACACAAATTAATTGGAATGACTATTTTTATTGAAGACTTGTCTGCTTAGCATAACGACTGGTGTAAATGATTTTTTGTTTTGTTTTAATTTGACGTAGGCAGAAAAAAAAAGCACCCCATCGCTCAGAATCTTTGTCCTGGTTTTTAATGTTGGAAGGAAACCTGAAGGTTGCCTAAGCTCACCTCCTACCCAGCCCTGACATTCACCTCAGCTTGATTCAGTATAGCAAAGATCTTGCTACTGGGCAAGTAAATAATTCCACTCTAATGTGATTATCTTTATTGCATAACGATAATTATGCAATTATGAAGGCTTTTTCTTTTGTATAAAGTTGTAGCTTCCATTGATTTCCTATGGGAAAAACAAGTCTTTTTTTTTTTCCTACACAAATGCTTTGAATTATTTGGAATGAAGGTAATTTCAGACAACTTAATTTTTTAGAGTATCAGATTCCTTATTTGAAAAAAGGGGAGCTAATACTATTATTTCCTAGGATTTATGCAGGAGTCAAAGCAAACAGCTTGTTTAAAGTGTCTCCAACACACTGTAGCACATAGAAAGCACTACTTCATCAGTGTTGTGATTATTTTAGTATCATTGTTGTACGCCTGTTTTACCGCCCTAACATTTCTTTCTACATTCTTTGCAAAGGCATTCTTTGCCTCTTTATATGTTCTTAATAGATTTAGGCCATTTTTACCTTAATTGTAGAGCTGACACAGTATCTACACATGGTCCTAAAAGTGCAGAAATCATGGGACTATTGGTTTACTGGTCTGGACATTCTATTTATTTCAACATAGACATTACCCATTTTTAGTAGGTTTATTATATACTACTGGATAACACTATTCCAAATAAGTCCCCAGTTTTATTTATGTGAAAAACCTTTCAATCTGTCCTCCTTAACCTATACTTTGTTTGTTTGTTTATTTTAAGCTAGAGGTAGAACTTTGAATTTATCTATATTAAATTGTATTTTCCTTTGAGTGTGCTTATTGTTTCAGCCTGTTAAGAACTGTAAGAATCTGTAGTCTCTTGTCTGACAAATTATATTTTAATGATAATTTTTGGTCACTTGAACATTTGAAAAATCTGTATTTTAAATTTTCAGTCAAGCCATGATGTTGACTAAGACACGGAGTAGAATTAACATTTTAACATTATATTTACAATCCAGTAAGAGGAAACGAATTTTAATTTAATGTAGTAATTGTGGGGCTGGAGGATAAGACATTGAATTTGAATATATTTTCTCAATTATGATTTTTAACAATTCGTATTCAGGTAAATACTGAAATCCTTTGGTTTTCCTTGGGTTTAGAAATGATTCCTTCTTAAAAATTCCTTTCTCACTTGCAGTTACAAAGAATATATGGGGCATATCAGGCTTGGCAGGCTTAGGGTCAGAGCTCAAAGGAGCAATAGATGACAATAGCCTCTCGTAGAGCAAAAACCCTACTTTAGTACAAATACCAGGAGGTTTTTTTTTTTTCAGCCATAGAATCAGTCTCCATGGAGCTGCACGACAGACTCCTTGGAGGCATGTCACTGTAGGAAGAATTAATATTCTCTAGTGACAGTAGATACTTTTGAGATTCAAAGTGTGCTCCATTATTACTTTCACAAGAACAGTAGGCATCAACAATACTGTAATGGAAATTACCATATTCTTGGCTCATATTTTATACTCAGTAAAATGGGTATTCAAGTAATTGATTTGCAATTTAGAATTGAGTGGAAATTTAGAAGTCATTTTGTTCACTTTCTTCCTTCATACAAAACCTTCTCAGTCAGACCAACCTCTCACAGTCCATGTTTTAACATCCTGGATAGAAGAGTTTTAAGTCTACATGAATGCTTTCTGTGCCAGGATTGGCAATATCAGCAGGGTAGTAGAAAGGCTCCCAGAGGGCTTAGCAGTTCTAAGCATTAGACAGCTCTAAACAGAAGTTTTTATTAGAACTTGTTCCTCATAATGCATGTCCTACCAATGTATAAGTAAAATTAGTGTTCACTTGGCAGCTTCCCAACTATTTGGAGACAGTTATGTGGAGAGAGTCAAGTGAGTGATGTGATGGCAGGAGCATCACAATAGACCCTTGCCCCAAATTTCATTTGGAATGCTACCAGTTGGAGTGGCATTTGCATTTAGGATCATTTCTCCCTAGGAGAATAATTTGATTGTCCAAATTGTTTTTCCTTGCATATGAATGCTATTGGCAACCTCAACAGATGCTTTGTTGCATCTATTTGGAAATGGCAGTGTGTAGTGAATGGAAAAATAGTGTGAATTTAGACTCATAAAGTCAGTGTATTTTAAAGTGGAGAAAATATTTAGTTACCTATCTTTTGGTGAAATTTTGTTATTTTAAAAAATATTTCATGTTGAAATATTTAACCAGACTGTATCTTCTTAAAACTACTTCTCTTAGTTCTTTAATATGAGATCAAATATTGACTCTGGGAAACTTTCTTGATTCACTGTTCGAGCTCCTTGTGTTCTGTCGTTCCCCAACTCATCATCATACTCAATACACTGTGTTTGTTTTCCTGGCTCACTCTCCTCCTGGCAATACTAGTATTTCCTGCATACTTACTATTTCCAAGTTCTGTCTGCAATGTCTTACCTGTTTTAACTCAGTCCAAACCATGGAATTATGAGAATGTGACCATTATCCTTCCATTTCAAAGGAGAAGAAGCCTGGGTGTTGAGAGTTAAGAAAATTGTCTAAAACTGTAAAGTCCTAAGCCCCAGAAAATCTGATTTCAACTTTGGGTTCATAACAATTATCTTTGACAGCTTCTTTAGATTATCTCCAGGAACAGAGACAGACCTTTATCTTAGTTTTATCCACATCTAATATACTGCCTAACACATATTAAGGTCTTAATAAATAAGTATTGAATAAATCAATAACTACATATTTTCTACTTATTTTAAGTATTTTGAATGATACAAAATAAAATCATCAAGACAAGACTATAGAGAACTTTAAAAACTTGTCCTCTTCAAGCTCTTATTTTGTACCTGAAAAACCCATAGAGGTAAGCCCTATGCGTAAAATCACTTCCATGGTTTGACAATTTTTAGCCCTTTTCTGTATGCTAGAAGCCATTTCAAATGCTTTTACATGTGTTATCCTAATTCTCATCTGACATATATCCTTTATTATGTTTATTATAGAGATGAGGAAACTGAGGCATAAAGAGATTGTCCAGTGTCCTATATTTGTTAGATAGCAGAGTAAAGAACAGAATCCAAGTTGCCTGACTCCAGAATTCATGCTTTACCTACCACAAACTTAGTATATCTAATTACTGTTAGATATAGCCCCAAGTGAATGCTAATTCCCAGCCTTTCCATATTTTGTATATTTCAAAAAAAAAAAAAGCACACTTATTCTCAAGTTTATCTGGATATTTGTCTAAATTTTATAATATGCTTAATATTTTATTTGATATTTTAAAGTCTCTTGATCTTTAAACTATATTCTACATGTCTACAAGTGTTAATGAGAGAAATCCTTGTGTAGTTTTTCAAGCAATTCTCTATTCTGGAGAACTTTCATTTTTAAAATGAGTTATTTATGAGTACCTGAAAGTTGTCAGTTGTCAGCAGCTGTACATAGGAGTTGAAATATATAATATATATATAGTATTATTTAAATGTGTTATTTATAAATATATGTAAAACATCTAAATATTAGGTAATTCAAAGTAGATTTACAAAATTTGCTCTGCAGATTCTGGTTTTCATTAAAAATAAAAGATGATAGCATAATGACAATGTTGCCACCTTTCATTTATTTGCAGACAGTTGTGTTATTATTGGGAGGACATTGCTAATAGAATGCTTGTTGGTTCTATATGAACTGGAATGCATTATACTGTAATAGGTTTTTTTATGCTGTATAATAAATTATTCAGAATTTAGTAGCTTACAACATTTATAATCTCACAATTTTTGTTGTACACCAATCTGGGCACAGTTTAGATGAGTCCTCTGCTTCATAGTTCCTTATGAGGCTGTAATCAAGATATTGGCCTTGACTGTGGTCTTATCTGAGTGCTTGGAAATTCATTTCCAAGCTTACTTGGATTAAGTTCCTGGTGAGTGGTTGAACTGAGAGCTGTGGGTCATGGCCACATGGACCCCTTCAACACGCAGTTTGCTTCATCAAAGCATGCATGCTCAAAAGGCAATAGACAGAATCTGTCAGTAAGCCGCAAGTCACAGTCTTGCTTCCTGATTGCATAAATGATATCCCATCAGTTTTGCCATAGTTTATTGATTAGAAACCTCTCAACACAGCTTATATTCTGGGGAAGAAATTACACAAGTTTGTAAATTTTAGTATGCAGGGAAGATTGGGGTCCGTCTTAGAAGCCTTCCTACCACAGGGACAGAAATGTACCCTTTCTTTTATTAGAATAAGAGAATAAGAGGGAAATATAGGTTAATTTTAGTGTTTCTTTTTCAGCCCTCTATTTATGATTCCGTTCTTAGAGTTGTTTTTGTGGGGGGGATGGCATTAATTGATTGGTTAGTTGGTTGTTTTATGTTTGATATTAATTTAGAGATTGTAAAAAATAAATGCTACTTTTAAACATGCTTACCTTTGAGATTGTCTTGTACGTGTAGTTGAACAGGAGCAAGAAATTATTTTTGTGTGTCCTGATTTGTGATTCATAGCCTTTTGACCACTAAATGAACCTCCAAACCCAAGTGTCACATTTTATTTCTTTACATGTAGAGCCCCAGCTGTGAAAGCCTTATGGTCACCTAGGAGATGGGAACATGTGTACCAGCAGCCTGACCTGTAAAGATCTTACACATTGAATTCCTCATTTTCTAAAGTCCTCTCTGCTCTAAAAAGTTCATCTGTGGATATATATATTTCATACTAATGCTGTAACTCAAAATTTTTTACATGGTTGAATCAATTATCTAGTCATGCTGGTTCTGCCAAGGGAAGCTTAAGTCATGTTCATGCGACCTGGAGCCAGCCTGTTCTGCTTAAGAGACAGTTTCAGAGTCCTAATGGGACCAATTTTAGATTTAGCCTTCAGCTTTTTTCTGTTTCCTCTGTTTCTTCACGTCATCACTGCCAAGATTATTGCTGTATGTCATTACCATCTAAAAGTGTGTACTTATTTTTCAACTAAGCAATAAAGGGTTGATAGTTCATTTAACCCCAAGAAAATAGAACTAAACAGTCTTGTACTATATGTCTTCCTAAAGTTTTATAGCCTAAGGCAAAGTTCTCATATGGTTATTATATAGTTAATAACTAAAATGTTGACCACATAACTGTTCTTAACTAGTGATTTGTTTATTAAACAAATTAAGTGACACTTCCTGCACTTGTTTGCTATGTTTTTCAATAAACATTTGAATATAAATAATGCACCTATTGGCTTGTTTTGAAAATAGTATAGTATTAAAACATTTTGTATGTTTCAGTGTGTAGATAAAGCCTCATATATCACCAAAAAAATTATTTGTGTATTTATTCATTCATTTATTTATGCAAACAAACCATCAACAAGCAAAATACAGTTGGCATTTAGAATTTATTGACTGTTTGTGGTATACTTTGGCCACAACATGTATCCTATATGAATGTAAGTTAAAAGTAACTGGATTTTGAAGAATATGCTCAGTAACATTAAGACCATAATATAGTGGGGTAGTGCAATGACTTGTTTAATGCAGTGTATTGACCCCAAGATACCAGTGATTATAAGTGGCATTATTATTTTAGACAAAAGAATAAGATACTGACAATTCAACAGTGACACTATTAATTTTTATCACTTTGACTGCAATATGTATCTTGACTTGGAGAATTTAATGTGATAAGATTGCATCTTAAGCAGGATCAGTAGCTAATTAATTTACTGAATGGCTTTGTTTACGTACCTGTTGCAAATACTGACAAGTTGCCTGCTGTTTAGGGTTTTTAATAATATGGTACCTTTCACTTAAATTTAATTTAGGTTTGTCTTACTGTAATTAATCACCTAAGTTTCTCGTACTTTTCCACTGAAATGAAAACCCAAGAGTTTGCAAATACAGCCTTAAATGATCCAGCCCAATACAAAAGTTATAAATATTAATACGATAGCAATGAATTAGAAATTTATCAATTATCAATTTTTCCTATAAAATGCTTCCTTTATTTATACATTTTTACATAAAATTAACTTTCAAAAAGATGTTTCTTATTTTTCCTATGCATACTGCAGTATGCCTGACATTTCAAGTGTCCTTGGAGACTCAGGCAACTAGAGATATTATGTAGACTTAAAAAAGGATTTTATGATTTTTGATTGCCCCCCCAAATGTGACAAGAGGCCAAAAATAAATAGCTTAATCTCATTAAAAAGTATTAATATATTGGGGCACCTGTGTGGCTTGGTTGGTTAAGTGTCTGGCTTCAGCTCAGGTCATGATCTCACAGTTCGTGGGTTCAAGCTCTGCGTCGGGCTCTGTGCTGACAGCTAGCTCAGAGCTTGGAGCCTGCTTCAGATTCTGTGTCTCCCTCTCTCTCTGACCCTCCCCTGCTTGCACTGTCTCTCTCTGTCTCTCAAAAATAAATAAAAGACAATAAAAAATTAAAAAAAAAGAGTATTAATATAAATTTTCTGCCTTGGACTCCACTTAGGCAGTACCTTCTTGTGAAGGGTTATGTCTATTAGGATTTAACTTAAAATTATATCTAAATAAGAGAAAACTGGAATTACCTCCCTTGATCATAAAAATATACTATAATTAAATTGAATGTTAGTTTTCTTCTCTATTCCCATGTGCATTCATCAGGCAGCAAACTGACTAGCGTGTAGTATTCTCTGTATATCATGTGTGTGTGTGTGTGTTGCAGACATACTCCATTAGAAGGTCTTTAATGTTCTAACAAGGATTTAAGCTGGCTCTAGGTGAAAACAGGAAGATCTTACATTAATATCTGCAGTTGTTCTTTTGTTCAACAGCAGAGAAGTGCTCACTCATGCATGCACAAATGTTTGAGTTTTAATTCACTGGCTCAATCTATTTAATCAGATATTAATCCTTTTAGTTTTATTCACAAAATCCACATAGGCAGCTAGTCGCCCTTTATATGTATCCGAAGACATAATCTATACATACATTTCTTGCTTAAGCTTTTGCACCCCTGATCCTATCCCTATTCTAATCCCACCCCTTACCCTTTTGTTCCACCTGAAGAAAGGGGGGATTCAGAATCTGTGCATGCCATAGAATATGTTTATAGATACTGAATTTAAAATAACCATTATATGGGGCATCTGGGTGGCTCAGTAGGTTAAGTGGCCAACTTTTGATTTTGGCTTAGGTCATGATCTCATGGTTTGTGGGTTTGAGCTTCACATCGGGTTCTGTACTGTCAGCTTGGAGCTTGCTTAGGATTCTCTCTCTCTGCCCCTCCCCTGCTTGCATGCCTTTTCTCTGTCTCTGTCTCTGTGTCTCTTTGTCTCTGCCTCTCTCTCTTTCAGATAAATAAACATAAAAAAAAAAACAAGCGCTTTATAATTCACCACATTTTGGAATTGTTGAACAGTTCTACTTGGAGGATACCTGGTGTACTTTACCAGATTCATAGTATCCAAGATTCAGATGCATTCTTGTCCCTTGAATGGAAGCATAACACAGAGATGTGAATGTTCAAAATAAAGTAGTGAGGTTATGGTGATGCTTTCTGCACGTTTTCATAGGGCAAGTCAAATCTGCCAAAAATCACTTGGAGTCCATGAAATTTATGATCAGAGTTTTCAGCACTTAGTCACCAATCAGTCCTTTGTTCTTTTTTCACTTATTTCTAAAGCAGAGGACAGAAAATTGAAAATGAATCTCAAAGTAAATTTACATTTTTATTCAATCCCCTGTTTTGTTTATTTAATTTGTCTTTGGAGCCTGCCATTTTTTCCCTACTACAATGACTTTCTGCAAAGGCAATTGAGCATATATTAAAAGGTCTAAGATTATTTACAAGAAATAACTTAGGTTATGTACACTGGTTTGACCATGCAACCATGTAGTCTAAAATTTGTAATGGTTACTGTAAAGTGAAGGTGGGTGTCTTTGAGTTATGAACACTGCAACTGTTGTAAACATTGGTAGTAGAATACGGTGGATTTTCTTATTTATACCCAGTTCTTACATACTATGGGTTGAATTCTAATCAACTTTTCATTTTGTTTTATCAACTGAAATTTTTTTCAATTTATTTAAGAGTTTCATACTGTATCCTCAGGTAGTTGCAGGGCACATGGACAAGTTTGCTCTTTGAATATAAAATGAGGCCGAAGATTACTCCATAGGAGATTTAAGAGAGAGAGAGAGAGAGGGAGAGAGAGAGAGGGAGAGACCGATCAAGATATAGAGTAATACATATCCAGAGCTTAACTAAGTGTTGCCAAGTATAGGAACTTACTGAAGCTCACATTGTCTTAGATGGAGTTATGAGCACTGGCTTTGAAGTGTGACTGTCATGGGTTTGAACTTGCCAATGTGATTTTCTGCTAGTTACTTAGCCCTTTTGGGCCTTAATTTTGTCATATGTCATGTGTAAAGGGAAGATAATAGAATTTATTTGATGAGGTTATTGGGAAGATTAAATGAGATAATACATGGAAAGCAATTAACATGATATTAGACCTCCTGGACCATGTTCAATGTGATCAATATTTATATAATGAGAGGGCAGAGAAACTGCTATTTTATACAAAAAGAATTCACATTTTTCTTTATAATAGGGTGTATTTTGCTGTGCCAAACATAACATTTTGATGCATTTAAATTTCTTAAATACGTTCTTACTTGTTAGATACAATTAGTCATTTTCTCTCACTAGAATAAAAATTATTTACTAGGTATTTGCAAAGTCTTGTTCAAATGTTTTAAAGTTATTTTTTCCTTTATTTCAGTTTAGAAAAACTTCTAGTTTTTATCATACTTCCATATTTTGATTCAAGCATTTTCAACCTGTAATTATGTCAGACTTTCTTTTGACATAGACAATTCTAAGAATTTTTGATGAACTAAAGTTTATTAAAGTCACAAGCCAAATTCAGAAGTCAGATTTTCCTTTGCAGATTTTCTGTAAATTGCAACAGAGAAATAGCAGTTATTGGAATCTGAAAGATAAATAAACTCATCATTTATCTTTGTATACATTCTGCATGTTACAGTACCATCATAAAATACTCAATTCAGTTTCAAGCCCCCCATTCAAGCTCTGAGCTGTGAGTTCAGAGCCTGAAACCTGCTTCAGATTGTGTGTCTCACTCACTCTCTGCACCTCCCCTGCTTGTGTTCTGTCTCTCTCTCAAAATTAAATAAATATTTAAAAAATACTCAATTAAGTTCAAAATCCCATTTATCAGGCCACTGCAATTAATGTTAGGAACATTGGTCAATTTCAGCTACACATGGACAAGAACTATTTTAATCCCATGTTGGTCTTCAGTTGGAGAAACTTGAACATAATTATTGGTCAGAACAGAACTCAAATGATCTTCCATTTTATTTTTGGCTTCACATTCAATATGAACATATTTTTTTTGTTTAAAAAAAAAAGCTTTCATAGATGAAAGAGCTCAGAGAGTTTTACTTACTAATTCACTTCTGTCTACAGAGTCAATTGTCCCAAAATAATTCCTTTAGCTATTTTCCCCCTCTTTGGTATGTATGTGTTTTGTGGGTCTAGATTTCTTAAATTATAAAATTTGGGGGAGGCATAGTGAATGCTTTAAACTTCAGACAATGAAAGAGATTACTTGCTTCTGGTAAAGAACCTTATCCTCATATTAATAGTTTCAGTGGACTAGGACTGAGATAAACAACTTATCTGGCTGGTCTTAGATTTATTGTAATTTGAAACTTACCTCTAAAAAAAGAGAGATTTGGTTGGCAAAGCTATTTGTTATTTTAAATTTGCTTACTGGCACCAATTTGGAGTGATTAGTATCAATTTTTACTTCAGCAACTACAAACAAGTCTTATTTGGAAATCTAAATTAACCAGTAATCATATTATAATTTATTCTGGTGATGTTTAATTCCCTTTAAAAATGGCAGCCTAGTTGGTTGACTGCCTCACCCCTTACCATAACTTCACTGACTTACTGTTATAGCGGAATCATTACTGTGGTGATTATCATTATTTCCATACAAGGGTAAGACATAAGCATGTAGGAATTTTTTTCTTCTGCCATCTCTAGATGATTAAGAGATCTTACTCAGGGGTTTCAGGCTCGCTTTTACAACTCTGTGCAGTGATAGATACATATTAATGTGTAACAATTCACTGTATAATCTATAATAAAAATATGTATGAAAATATTATTGTATAGAATTTTTTATTGTTTGTCATACTAGTAAAGTTATCTAGCCACATAGTTTGATTCATAAAATTAAATTTTCATAAAATGATACAACTTTACTGTATTGAAGAAAAGTGACAATTTTGGACATATCTCCCATTGGCTCAAAGCAATATCATAAAATATCATAAAAATATTGCTTTATTAAATGCTGTCTTGATCAATCTACAGGGAAAGTAAGATATTCAAAATAAGTATAATCCAGAGATTTGCTTTTATTTTTTAGGCTGGGATCTCTAGTTTTATATTTCCATCTTTTTAAAAATAAATGTTCTGTCATATACACTTTGAGGCTTGTATTTTGGAAAAATGCCGAAAAAATGGTAGGCTGCATTTTATTTCCAGGCCTTAAGAAAAATTATGCAGGCAAGTTTATTGTGCATTTCACCTTTTCTGCTCAGTGCTGTATATAGTGATTTATCTTGTCTGTATAAACCGCAAGCATTTGGGATGATTTGGGGGAAGAAATTGGGCTAGATAGCTAAAAGTTCAAGTTCAAGGATTTAAATGAATGTGTATTTGAATTAATGTGGTTTTTAGTCATCCATAAGTGATTTAAAAGAGTAGTAAAAAACTTACGACCTTCTCTACATCTCAGTTTTTAGAAGCAGACTTTTGATTTGAGATGCTTTTTAAGCAGGCCTTGAACCCAGAATACCACTGAGCATGGAGTTTCTTTTTAAAGAGAAATATGCATGTGGAATGTTGTTGCTACAGAAAAGATTATGCAAACATCTCCGCTTTGCTCAAGACATCCAAGTTCATGGAAAACTATTTGTGACTTCAACTGCTACCCAGCTTTCTGTTTTAATGTTGACCAAGTAATGTTTGGTTGACCTAATTATAACAGCACATAGAATATTTTTGAACCTGTAATAAGATGTTTTTAAATTTTTGTTGACTTGAAAGAAAGGCAGAGTGAACCCTGCTTTGGATATGATGATGCCTGTCTTCCCATCAGCTATAGTGCTGATGCACACACCAGGTCTCAGGGGTACATTCCACATGGTAGGCAGAAAACCAGTGAAGATCAACTTTCTGACTTCTTGTTCTTATAAAAACATGCTTTTTTACAGCTTCATTCCAATCCCAAAGTCATGGGTCTTTCTAAGGCTGTTTCCATGCTTGAAATTGTTGACAAAAGAGACTAATGAGGAGGGAGGTTCTCCAACCAGATTCTTTTTTAAAGATGCAAACTTTAATTGTGAGGTCAGTCAGGCACTGCTGCCTCTCTCATTGGAGATATTTTATTGTAAGTTTGGCAATAGGTAATAGATGTTTAACAATTGCCACAGCAATATTGCAAATGTTACCCACAATGACTCATGAAGAAAGGGCAGACATTATCATAAATATCTATTTTCCTATTTATAAACTCTTCTTTTGACCATTGTGTCCTCATTCAAAATGTAAGTGGGTTCACCAAAGAGAATGATGCAGTCTTTTGTATTTACTTGATTTTCATTTTTAGAATAGAAGGCCAGGGTTAAACCACATTGCCAGGAAATTCAGTGATAATTATCAGTCAGAGAATGTGGGAAAACAGGAGACACTTGCTGGAAATGTAAACAGAAATTTCTATTAAGACATTTAGCAAATGACTTGATACATAGAGTTTAAGTCATCTATTCGTTTATTATGAGACCACTTCATCAAAAATTAAAAAAATACTGATATGTAAATTTAAACTATAAACCAAAGAAGTGTACTATAACTTCCAAATGCTATCTGTAAGTAGTTACAGAAAATGGTGTTCCTCATTTCCATACTATTCACACAGAGATAAAGAAAAAGACCTGCTATGTATGAACTTATTTTGAACCAAAAAACGGGTCCTGTTGTTAAACCCTTCCTGCTATCTTTCCTAATCATACAATCTCAGTAAACGGGAGGGAGGCTACACAGTGAGGTAGCAAGACATCTGGGAGCTCTTTTTAGGTTGAGTAAAAGGCTTCTGAGGGAATATTTTGAGAAGGTGGGTAGAGAAGAAGATATATGGGGGCCAGAGGTCACTGGAAGAGGGTAGAACCTATTTCCAAGTCACTTCATTTAACAAGCATGGGCAACATTTGGGGAAGTACCCCCTAGACATTATTCCTCTTAGATGGTCCTCCTATTTGATGTTCTTTGTGTTCTCAACAGGATGTACACATTATTTTTACACAGCACATTAATAGTAGTGTAGTTTTACTTGTTTTGCTTATTTGTTTATTGTCCTTTTTTAAAGACATGAAGATAAATATTACATTCAGCTAAAGGGACAGAAACAATGTTAGGCAGGTGAAATTTATAAGAGAAACCTGACATTCTCATCCCAAATTCAAGGCCCTTAAGAGTAGTAAAATAGATACTCAGGATTATACATTATATCTCAATCCATTAGCATGTCATTTAGGCTGGCTCACAAAATACGTGATATTTCTTTTGAGTAGAATATATACTAGTTCCTTCTTCAGAGTGTATTTTTTATATATGTAGTGAGATGTGTAGATACCAATTTACTCTAATGGCTGAAAAAAAAAAAAAGAGGAGTTGAAGGTTTGTACCAAAGCACCTATAACACTACCAGATATCCAAAACTGAGAGAAAACTGGCTCAGAACTTGCTCCAAATGACTTGCCTGGAAATTGACTTCTGTTGCAACAAACACAATGGTCTTGTTCAATAGCAGCACGTCTTGATTAAGAGAAAAGAAAAGAGATAAAATCTAAATGGTGCTGATAATATCTCACAAGAATAGACACCATCTCCTCAAAACTTCTTCTCAGCTATCATATATTTAGGTTGTTTAAGGTCACTCAAGTACATCTGTTTTTTAAAATAAAGGCCAGGGTTGTGGACCACACCATATAAGTAGCATACTATGCTCAGTTCTCTTAACAAACAGTTTGCCTTGGGATGTACCACCATTGAAGCACAAAATAAG
>NW_021869324.1:0-824 GCF_006229205.1 Suricata suricatta | reverse complement strand
TCCACCTCTCTCTCTCCAGGCAATTATTAATCTGCTTTAGGTCATTCTTCCAGTTTGGATTTACCTTTTACACACTGTACAAAAGGGATCACTCGGATGTATTCTTCTGTAACTATAAATCTATTCATGAGATTTAATTTCACTGAAAACTTATTCTTCAGTTTATATGTAACATTCACCTACAAATGGATATTTGAGTTTTTCCCCCTCTTTTGACTAATACAAAAGATAATATGAACATATGTGTACAAGACTTTGCATAGAAATATGTTTTTATGTCTCAAGTAAATACCTAGAGATAGAATTGTTTAGTTGTATGGTAAGTGTGTATTATCTTCATGAAAAACCTCCAAACTATTTTCCAAAGAGGTTGTTCAAGTTTACATTCCCATGAAAGATACATGGGAATTTCAGTTGCTCACCATCTTCACCAAAATTTGCTATCGCCAGGCCTTGTAATTGTAGCTATTCTGTGGGGTATGCAACTATGGTATCTCATTATTATCTTAATTTGCCTAATTATATTAAACATCTTTTTTCTATTTCTTGGTCATTTGTATATATTGTTTTATGAAATGTTTGATTGAATCTTTTGCCCATTTGAAAAATAGGGTTGCTTATCTTTTTATTATTTTGTGTAGAATTTGTTTATATGTTCCAGCTACAGGTCCCTTGCCATTTAGCTGTTTTGCAGATATTTTGTTCCTCAGTCTGTGGCCCACCTTTCCATTTTATTTATGCTATTTTGTGAAGAGAATAAGTTTTTATTTTTGACGTAGCTCAATTATGTTTTTTTATGATTTTTATGTTCTGTGTTCTATGTA
>NW_021869323.1:0-824 GCF_006229205.1 Suricata suricatta | reverse complement strand
ACCATACACCAAAATAAATTCAAAGTGAAAGACCTAAGTTTGAGACAGGAATCCATCAAAATCCTAGAGGAGAACACAGGCAGTAACCTTTTTGACATTGGCTGTAGCAGCTTCTTTCTAGATATGTTTCTTGAGGCAAGGGAAACAAAAGCAAAAATAAACTATTGGGACCTCATCAAAATAAAAATCTTCTGCAAAGAGAAGGAAACAATCAACCAAACTAAAAGGCAACCGATGGA
Source organism: Suricata suricatta (assembly GCF_006229205.1). Lineage (NCBI taxonomy): Eukaryota > Metazoa > Chordata > Mammalia > Carnivora > Herpestidae > Suricata > Suricata suricatta. Next base: position 585 of record NW_021869323.1, on the reverse strand, counting down.
ATGGGAGAAGGTATTTACTAATGACATAACTGATAAAAGGTTGGTATCCAAAAATGTAAAGAACTTATAAAACTCAACACCCAAAAAACAATTAATCCAATTAACAAATAGGCAGAAGATGTGAATAGATATTTTTTCAAAGAAGATACAAATGGCCAACAGACACATGAAAATATGTTCAGCACCACGGAACATTAGGGAAATACAAACCAAAAACTGCAATGAGATATGACTTTATACTAGTCAGAGTGGCTAAAATGAACAATACAGGAAACAACAGATGTTGGCAAGGACACAGAGAAAGGAGAACCTTCCTGTACTGTTAGGAATGCAAACTGGTGTAGTCACCCTGGAAATAGTATGGAGGTTCCTCAAAAAGTTAAAAATAGAACTACCCTATGATCCAGCAATCACACCATTAGGTGAATACAAATACACCATTGGAGAATACAAAAAATTCTAATTTCAATGGCTACAGGCACTCTGCTGTTTATGGCAGCATCATCTACAATAGCCAAATTATGGTGCAGCCCAAGTCTCCATCGGTTAGTGATGGATAAGGAAGATGTGGCATATATATACAAT
>NW_021869322.1:0-824 GCF_006229205.1 Suricata suricatta | reverse complement strand
AGCATGGTTATTGTTCAATCTGTATTTTACACACATGTCACATGGTCTTAACTTGAAGTGTCTTGTGTTTCCCCCAGCACCTGTAACTGGTGACCCAGCTCATTTGTGTATCTCGCAGTCTGACAATGGACCGTGTACTACTAGACGGCTCAGCATGTGACGAGGCGGGTTAGCAATGGCGAGTACTTGTCTTTCTGCCACCACCCAATTCTGAAAGGGGTTAGCTGTCTGAAGGGGATTGCAAGAAAGGCCATCTCTTTGAACTTCTAATAAGAGACGGAGTCTGTGTCCTCTCCTTTTGAGTCTGGGGTAGCGCTGTGACTTGTTTAGTCCCGAAGAAAATCGTGGAAGTATCCTTGTGGGACTTCTGACTAAGGTATCAAGACCCTTTACAGCTTCCTCCTTCATTCTCTCGTTGCGCTGGACCACCAGGGCCCGGATAGCTTCCTTGTTGGTGCGAGGCCCCGGCCGTCGGCCAGTGCCAACTGAACGATACCATCTCGGGCCAGCAGTTTTCAAAGTGCAGTCAGGTGACTCGTGGTGGTCCCTGAGGCCTAGCGCATGGAGTCCATCTACAGATTACAAGCATTATGTATGACAATGCATCGAAGACAATGCCTGGCTACCAGTAGGTATCCAATGCATGCTTATTATTGTCCTTAGGCTCTTGAGATAAGTATTAGTGAAAACAGACTGTGACAGCCTGGGTGAGAAAAATCACAGGTCACACCCAGAATAACATTTTTTTGTAGTTTAGGTACTTTGTTCTTTTAGGATGTGTGGTCCGTTAAGCAGCGATGAGGGGCACTGACACTGCTATTAAT
>NW_021869321.1:0-824 GCF_006229205.1 Suricata suricatta | reverse complement strand
TTTTGATTTGTGTTTCCCTGATGATGAGTGATGTTGAGCATTGTTTTATGTGTCTGTAGCTATCTGGATGTCCTCTTTGGAGAAGTGTCTGTTCATGTCTTCTGCCCATTTCTTCACTGGATTATTTGGGGCTTCTTATTTCATCTCTCCTTCAGAGTGGCGCTTGCTCAGAGCTCATGGGCCCCTACCACCCACCCATCCACCCCTGTAAGGGAGGCGGGGGGCTGCCGGGACCTCTGGCTTTTAGAGTAGGACCCCGTTCTGGAGAGGACTGTGCCTTTGAAGATCCTGAAGCTCTGGGTCTAGAACCACGAACAAGTGGGACTCACAAGGGGTAAATCTTTCTCAGGGAATGGAGGAAGTTTGGACAGGATCCTGACACCAGGAAGCAAATGGTGTCCTCTGGACACTGACTCAATCCCATCGAATAAAAAAGAACCGTAGCTGCCCCTGAGAGCAACCAGGAAACAAAACAAAACAAAACAAAACAAAGAAAAGTTTTCAAAAATACTGAAAAAAATCGCTGAGAAACCAGTGATTGTAGATGTAATAAAAATGCAGCGACACACACAGAAGTCACTTTCTGATTCTCTACTTTAGAATTGCATTCAGATCAACATATGCGGATCATCTCTTATCTGTTTTTAATTAGGAAAAACAACTCAGCAAGTGCAGGTTTCAAGCTCTAGTTTTGCAGGGTCAAACCTTACACTTGGCAGGCCCTTGGGGTGAAATTTGCATAAGGCTGGAGGAATCTTCTGCAATCAAGAGAGGCCGCTTTGGAGGGACGCACAGGTTTTCTGGTCTCTCATTGTCCTGTCTGT
>NW_021869320.1:0-824 GCF_006229205.1 Suricata suricatta | reverse complement strand
ATGACTGAGCAGAAACCAATAGTCAGACATAAAACCGATTGAGCCACTCCTGCCCACCAATTCAATTTTGTTACTAATAATTAGTTTGTTTAGATTTTCTACTTCTTCCTGATTGTCTTGGAAGATTATATATTTGTAAAAATCCATTTCTTCTAGGTTGTCCATTTGTTGGCATATAACCTTTCATTGTAGTCTTTCATAATCCTTTGTATTTCTGTGTTGGTTATAACTCTCCCTTTTTCATTTATTGAAGTCTTCTCATTTCCTCGAAGAGTCTGACTAAAGGCTTATCAGTTTTATCTTTCAAAGAACCAGCTCTTAGTTCACTGATCTTTCCTCATTTTTTTGGGTCTCTATTTCATTTATTTCTGTTCTGCTCTTTATTATTTCCTTCCTTCTACTTTTGAGCTTTGTTCTTTTTAGTTCCTTCATGTGTAATGTTAGATTGTTTGAGATTTTTCTTGTTTCTTGAGGTAGGTCTGTATAGCTGTAAAAAAATTTCCCTCACAGAACTGCTTTTGCTGTGTCCAAAAGATTTTGGAATATTGTGTTTCCATTTTCGTTTGTCTCGAGGTATTTTTAAATTTCTGCTATGAGTTCTTTATCAACATATTGGTTATTTAGTAGCATCTTGATTAGTCTCCATGTATTTGTGTTCAATTTTTTAATTTTTGTAACTGATTTGTAGTTTCATACCATCATGGTTGGAGAAGATGCTTGCTTTGATTTCATACTTCTTAATATTCTAAAACTTATTTTGTGGTCTAATGTGATCTATCCAAAAGATTGGTCCATGTGCACTTGAAAAGAATGTATATGCTGCT
>NW_021869319.1:0-824 GCF_006229205.1 Suricata suricatta | reverse complement strand
CCAGGTGGGATTCCAACAGGAAGAACAAGGTAAAACATGTGAGATGAAAAGAGAACAGCTTATGATGTTTAAAGAGACACTTGGCAGCTCAGACACCGCCTCTGGGCACAGCTTATTGAAAGGACCATGGAGCCAAGGGGAGGGTTCCATCCCTCGCTGTGGGGCTGTGCGCACGGCTGTTCCTCAATGAGGTCCCAGGGGGGCACAGTGCATCAAAACACAGCTCCCTGCCATTTAGGGAACACGAAGGAGAGCCTGTGCTGTGCCACATGCAGAGCCACCTGGTCATTTCCTTCCACCTCCCCTCTCCTAGGACAACAGTAAATGCTAGAAATTAAGTTTGACCTGCAGATTCTTTTTTTAATTCAAACTGTTCCTTAACAGAGGAATCATGGCAGAACGGGGTGAGAAATGGCTGGGAGCTATCCCGGCGACATCTGTTTGGCATCGATATGAGGTGACTTGGGAGAACACAGACAGGGCCCCGTGTCTCTGGTGTCTCCCACAGCTGACTCTCCAAAGAGACAGAAGGGACAGAACGAGTCTGAGGACACAGTTGAGCATGTGGGTATCGTCTCACAAAGATGTGCAGACAAACGCGTAAGCCTACAGGTGAGGACACGCGCCAGTGCTGTCAACCACATGAACACACACATACGTGCTCGAACACGCACACACCAAGACAAATATACTCATCCCACGTGCACATTGCAGGGGTATTTTCCAGCCAGCAACTTCTACTGTTTTCTTACAGCTAAACTGAATGATTAATGTTTATTGTGAAAGCCTTCCTGTTTGCCAGGAGAAGATGTTTTGCCATTCCT
>NW_021869318.1:0-824 GCF_006229205.1 Suricata suricatta | reverse complement strand
TCATACTTTGTCTCTCTCTCTCAAAAAATAAACAATTTTTAATTTAAAAAAAGTACTGAGATTCCAGACACCAGGCAGTGGATGAGCTTAGATGCCCATGACACTGCAGTCAGTGGTTCTCAGAGATCACCAAGAAACTATTGGCAACCTCCCATAGCAATGTGTCTCTAGACTGGAAGGTTCTTCTTGCCTATATCCCAAATCACACTGAGAACCCCTCAAGGACAAGGACAGCAAGGACAGACTTGGGACTCTGGTATCAAGGAAATCTGGGGCTTTCCACTCCTGCATTATGGAGAAGTACTTGGAAGGCAGGGGCAGTACTGAGTTTTAACATATAGCATCTGACACAATGACCCTGGAGAGAAAATGAAATCTCAGAATTGACTTCTTTTCAGATTGTTTCAAATAAAATGAACTGATCAGAGTTAAATGTAAATTCCATTCTATCAATCCTAGATGGATGAATTTGGGCAATATTCTTAATCTTTAAACTTTCATTTCCTCCTCTATAATTGGAGATAATTATGATGAATTTACTTAATTTTTTGAGAAGATTTAATATGTGTATAAAGAGCCTGAAATAAATGTAAGCAATCATTATTGAATAATACGATATAATAACATTTCTTTTGTTTATATGAATGCTTTGCAAGTAAATGTATGTCGTACATATTATGTTGTGTGTTGCAATAAAAAAGACACCAGTTTAGAGCTAGAAAGAATTTTATTTAAATGACATAGATAGAAAATCTAAAATATAAATAAGAAAACCTCTGACACACAGAGATTGAATACCATATCAATAACAACGTAGCTGAACT
>NW_021869317.1:0-824 GCF_006229205.1 Suricata suricatta | reverse complement strand
GGGAATTACTTTTTGGAGGTAGTAAAAGAGGTGCCAATTTATTATTAACATGATGTTTTACTTTCTAAACTTTATTTATGAACATATATAATTTTAAAATAAAATACATAGTGCTGATAAAAGTAAAAATTACATATTTGAGAAAGCATAATTAAGCAAAGGCAGCATAGAGTTTGGAATTGGGCCTGCATTCATCTCCTAACTTGCACTAAATAGCTGGAAGAAAGATAATATGATAATATCCCTCTTCTTTTAGGACACCGGTGCCTAGAGAGGGACTTTCCTGACTCACCCTGCAGCCCTGTGCTCACACTCTCACCTGCTCCCCTCCCTCCCTGCTGTAGGAACTCAGGCCTGAAAGATTCAGGTCAGGCTGCCACCCTGCTCGCAGTTGTGCATTCTCTCAGTAACTGCCAAGTGTCACTTCCCCCTATGACACAGGTATATGCTATGGTAGCCCGTGATGAACCCTATTCTCCTATCCTTTGGCCCCGGAACCTTTTTGAAAGGTAAATATGTATTCTGTGGATCCCAAGTGTTGCTTTCAGACTGAAGTCTCCCTGGGCAACGTCCACCAGGTCCACCCTCAGCCCTCGCCGTTGTCCAATCAGAAGCCTCCGAGCCTTTCCCAGCTTTTCTTGCTTTGCCCATCTTACAATAATAAACCAGGGGGTGCATACCTTTGTCTCAAGATATGGCATCTCATAACCATGTCCATGATCTTATATGGGAGCAAGCAGGATACACAGACTCACTGTTGAAGCATGAGGCAGTTATATCTCTTTACAGTGATTCTAGAAACTGCTAGAGAATGATAAGCCCAG
>NW_021869316.1:0-824 GCF_006229205.1 Suricata suricatta | reverse complement strand
ATCAAACTAAGAAGGACTGAAGCCACAATACTCTGATCAGCAAGAGTGGGAGGAAAAGACACAGAGTCCAAAAGAAGACAGCCTCATAGGTGCGTGAGTGAGTGTGATCTGGGAAAATAAAAGTGGGCCTGGACCAGAGGCTCAGAGGGGAGGGAGCCCTGCTCCATGCGGAGCTGCAGAGAGATGAGGGAAAGAGAAAAGGCTGAAAATGCTTATAGAACTGTTTCTAGACAAGAGAAAAACCTCGGCCCAGGATGGAGATGGATCGTATCATCCCATTTATAACGGCAGGGTGTGGGAAGAGAGATGCCTTCTCAGGCTGTGGCATTTTCCATGGGCTCGGCACCCCTACCGCAGGTGGTACCAGGAGAAACTGCTCCATTACTCCCCCTACTCAGTCCACGGCTAGGAAGCTGCCCACCTGTGGGAGTACATCTCATCTCAGGCAGTATCATTAAAGTGCGTGCACTAGGATGTGGAAAGGAGGCAGGTCTTGGAAAATACAACTTGGCCCACCCACGGAACAGGGAGATCGGACCCAAAAGAATGGGTTGCAATCCTTGGGTTGAGGAAGGATTGGGGCGCTGCCATTCTTCTCCCCACAACCACCAAGGCTGGGCCTCAGGGAGCAGCCTGCGGGAACATAGTGGAGACCTACCTACACCAAATCACATCCATCCTCGCTGGAGAGGGGCCTTCCGGCCCTACCACCCACCCCTCCCCCCAGCCTGGGAAAGACCAACATTGATACATTGATGCATTGTCGTGATTACATCAAATCTTGCTATTCAGATATATTTTTCCTTATCTCATTCTTATCTCTC
>NW_021869315.1:0-824 GCF_006229205.1 Suricata suricatta | reverse complement strand
ACAGAGAGAGGGAGACACAGAATCTAAAGCAGGCTGTAGGCTCTGAGCTGTCAGAACAGAGCAACGTAGGACTTGAACTCACAAACTGTGAGATTATGACCTGAGCTAAAGTTGGACACTTTTCCAACTAAGCCACCCAGCCATGTCTTAATTGGTTTAACCAGCTTATTTAAAGCTAATGATAATATCTAGGAAAGGAGTATATTTTTATAGGACTTAAGATATTTACATACAGATTTTGTTAGATAATTTAATTTGCTCTTTAATGTTTTATTTATTTTTAATGTTTTATTTATTTTTGAAAGAGAGAGACAGCATGGGCAGGGGAGGGTTAGAGAGAGAGGGAGACACAGAATCTGCAGACAGGCGCCAGGCCCTGGGCTAGCTGTCAGCACAGAGCCCGACGCGGGGCTTGAACCCACGAACTGTGAGATCATGACCTGAGCCCAAGCTGGATGCTCAACCGACTGAGCCACCCAGACACCCCTTAATTTGCTCTTTAAAATTATAAGGTAGGGGGCGCCTGGGTGGCTCAGTCGGCTGAATGTTCAGCTTTGGCTCAGGTTATGATCTCACGGTTGTGGGTTCGAGTCCCGTATCGGGCTCTGTGCTGACAGCTAGGAGCCTGAAGCCTGCTTCAGATTCTCTGTCTGTCTCTTTGACCCTACCCTCTTCATGCTGTCTCTCCCTCTCTTTTTTCTTTTTTTTTTTAATGTTTTATTTATTTTTAATACAGAGAGACAGAGCATGAGAGGGGGAAGGGCAGAGAGAGAAGGAGACACAGAACTGGAAGCAGGCTCCAGGCTCTGAGCTAGCTGTTAGCA
>NW_021869314.1:0-1671 GCF_006229205.1 Suricata suricatta | reverse complement strand
GGAAACTTTGAAACACTACTTACATAAATATTAAATATGTTAATATAGCTTACTTATATAATAATGAATATATATTATTTATTAATGACTATCAGTCTCTTGATGATATTTCTGATGAATAAACCACTGTTTTTTAATGTATTTTAGCCACAGAAAGATCTCCTTGAAATTGTCTTATATAGAAGTCCAATATGAATTAATGTATGCATTCATTTATTAAAAAAATTACTTGCCACTTATCATGGGCCAATGTCTGCTAGATACTATATAAAAAGGCTGCTGCTTACTGCTGGGAAACCAAGTAATTTGGCTTATCCATCTTTGTCCTCTTGTACTTTAATTATTAATGTGGATTTCTGTGGGGACATAGTTTGAATAGCAGTGACAGTAAGTTTAATTTCTCAATGGTTTCAAGATATGAATAACTATTTTGTGGAGCATGCATATTTACCCTATGCCATTCACTGTACCTTCTACATATTAATTCATGTGATTCTCTCAATAACTTTTTGTTACTTTTTTAGAGACAAAGAAACTAAAGCACTGACACCTTAAATAATTTGCTCAATATCATACAAGTAATAAGTAATAGAAAGAGAATTCAAACCTAAGGAGTCTGAGTTAATTTTACATTCTTAAAAAAGAAGAAAAAATATCTTAGTGTTAAAAAGGGCTTTAAAATAATTGATTCTATTATTTACCCAATTTTGGATAACTTTATTAAAATCATCTTTCAAGGGTTATTCTGGCTCTTTTGAAAACTTCTGGTGATGAGAAATTTACTACCATCTAGGGCAGTTCATATTATGTTTATTAACTTCAGTGTGTCTGATTTCTGAATTTCTGTTAATAACTTCAGTTCATTTGCCTTTTTAAAATTTTTCTAATGTTTATTTATTTTGAGAGAGAGAGAGACAGAGTGCGAGCAGGGGAGGGGCAGAGAGAGAGGGAGACACAGAATCCGAAGCAGGCTCCAGGCTCTGAGCTCTCAGCACAAAGCCCAACATGGGGCTCAAGCTCCCAAACTCTGAGATAATGACCTGAGCTGCAGTCTGACGCTTAATCAACTGAGCTGCCTAGGATCCCCTCCATTTGTCTTATAGACCAGAAGGATCCCTTGAGGTTATGGAAGACACATATAAGACACATATTTGTCTTTTTTACATGACACCTTTTCATGTTTGGAATTATTTGGTTTTACCCAAAAGAGTTTTACTTAATGTAAAATCTTCAGTTCTTTGATCCATACTTTATCAACTGGCATCAGATTTCTCTTAATTATCTTTATCTGCTTCTTCTGAACATGGTTCAGTAGGCCTACACCTCCTTTGAGATGCTGCATCTAGAATCAATGTTTCTAACATCATTGGAGGAGAGATGAGTAGACCATCAATTTCCATTAGATTCTATTGTTTTTTTCCCCAAAAAGTCAGCCCGCATTGTTCATATGACATTATAGTTGCAGCAAAGTGTAACCTATGAGCTTTTTTCATCCATCCTACTAGTCATTTATATTATCCCTCTCTGGTACCTTTGAAATTGTTTTTGGAGATCCAGATGCCTCTCTACAATTTTCATTTGTCAGGATCACTGTGTTACTTTAGTCTGCAACATTGTTGTATCCCAGCTTGGTCATCCAGCTGTTATACATCCACTAATGACTTGAGGTCA
>NW_021869313.1:0-824 GCF_006229205.1 Suricata suricatta | reverse complement strand
ACTCTCAGAGAGAGAGGAGGGACAGAATCCAAAGCAGGCTCCAGGCTCTGAGCTTTCAGCACAGAGCCTTATGGGCCTCAAACTCACCAGCTGTGAGGTCATGACCTGAGTCAAAGTCTGATGCTTAACGGACTGAGCCACTCAGGCGCCCTTGACATTGTTGGGGATTTTTGTTGTTGCATATTGGCTATTTGGGTATTTTTGAAAATGACTAAGTCTTTTTCCCATTTTTAATTGGGTTATTTGTTATTCTTGTTCTAAGAATTCTCTGTATTTTGGACACAGATTTTTCTTTGGCAGTATGTGCATATTAATGACTTCTTTCTTTCTTTCTCTGGCTTGACTTTTCATTCCTCAATAGCTTGCTTTGATGAACAGAAATGGTATATTTTTAGTGAATTCAAATGTATTGATCTTTCATTTATGTCTGTTGCTATGCCCAAGATTTCATTATCATCCCCCAAAACCAGAGACCACCAGGGAGACCGAGTCACGCATGCAAAAGCAAAGGGCTTTATTATTACAGGCTTATAAGCTCAGGCTCACAGACTCCACCAGCGCAGTGGATCCGTGCTGAGAGCCCCAAACAAAGCGGGGGCAGGGCCTTTATGGGCTTGGGAAGGGGGAGTTACAGGAAATTGTGACTCAGGTATTGTGATCCAATCATTATCGCCTAATATCATTGGCAGTAACTTTAACCATGCACATTGTCTAGAGTGTTCGCTACTTTTGGCGGGACCCAATCACAACATTTAGAGTATTAACCAATTACAAGAGTAGACCCAGGACCCAGGACCCTCACGTAGGGTGTGACTAGCCTTAAG
>NW_021869312.1:0-824 GCF_006229205.1 Suricata suricatta | reverse complement strand
TGGAGTTAAGAAAAACATAAGAACAAATGCCTTGATACAGAGTGGCCTTGCTTTAGGTCAGATGTCAGGGTACATGATTCAAAACTATGGGGATTTGTTTAACTCATGCCCTTTTCTACTTGGAGATAGCAACATAAGTAGTTCATTAGAGCATAGGGCTACGTTTTATATTTAAGAAGAATCTCCTTAAAATTTCTGCTTGTTTAACACACTTGTATTTCTGTGATTTAGGATCTTCTGGATGACCTGAAATCAGAACTGACTGGAAAATTTGAAAAATTAATTGTGGCTCTGATGAAACCCTCTCGGCTTTATGATGCCTACGAACTGAAGCATGCTCTTAAGGTAAGATGCTTAGTGAGAGGAACATTCCTGTCATGAATCATATTATTTTGTGTTGATAATTACATTTACAGTTTTTTGAGTTATTTCTATGAGGATTTCTTGGGGTACAAAATTGTGCAGGAAGCAGTAAGTAGAAAAGGAGAAAGTTATAAGTGTCATTTAATCTTTTTGTATAGTTAACTCAGTAATAGTGGCTATTTAAAATTTTAATATTTTTGTGGCTTTTAATATTTTATTTTTATGCCTGTTTTCTGATTTTGTGATGTATTTTTAAAATGCCTGATTATGAAATAATAATATTGTTGATCATTTTAGGTTAACAAAATAAAGCTACAGAGTGAATTTTCATATAGGAAAGATTTTCTAATACCCTTCCCTTCTTTCCTGTAGAATAGCATAATACTAAAATAGTAGCTGGCAAGCTTGTTATAATTTCATTGTAGCAAATAACTAAATGTATATTTCCTTGACTGGTGTTC
>NW_021869311.1:0-824 GCF_006229205.1 Suricata suricatta | reverse complement strand
GTAACTACTGTAGTGTAAATGATGGAAAATAATTGCATATGTTAAAAAAATAAATTGTGTTATATTCAATAAAAAAATTTAAAAAAAGAACATACAGATACTCAACTTAGATTTACAAAGTCTTACTCTACTAGTGTTTTTGCAACCAACAGGAAACATAGTTGAATAAAGAGAGATTTGGGGGCACCTGGGTGGCTCAGTAAGTTAAGCATCCAACTTTGGACAGGTCATGATCTCGCAATCTGTGGGTTCAAGCCCTGCATCAGGCTCTGTGCTGACAGCTAAGTGTCTGGAACCTGCTTCAGATTCTGTGTCTCCCTCTCTCTGCCCCTTGCCTGCTCACACTCATTCGCTCTCACTCTTGGTCTCAAAAATAAATAAACATTAAAAAAATTTTTCAATGAAAATAAAATAAAAGAGGTTTCTGATTAGTTTATATTAGGTAAAATGTTGATATTTCAAGTCATATTCACTCAATTTATTTTGGCATCCTTAGGGAAACAGTGAAGAGAGTTCTGTTTAGTCTATTTGAGTAAAATTTTGGTGTCTCAGGTGTTTACCAGTATATTCAGTAATATGTCATGAGAGCTCCAGGAATTAAAGGTCTCTGGGTAACATGAATCATGGGGGGAAATGTACAATGTTCCAAAAACAATTTTATTTTTATTTTTTTATTAAAATTTTTTTACATTTATTTATTTTTGAGAGACAGAGCACAAGCAGGAGAGGGGCAGAGGGAGGAGACACAGAATCTGAAGCAGGCTCCAGGCTCTGAGTGGTCGGCACAGAGCCTGATGAGGGGCTCAAACCCACAAACTGTGAGA
>NW_021869310.1:0-824 GCF_006229205.1 Suricata suricatta | reverse complement strand
GCAGGGGAGGAAGGGACGCTTCTGCGAAGGGACCATCACGACGTGTCGGCGAATGATCTGGGGAGAGAGGACCGTGCCTGTCCCTCACCCTGCTCCGGCGGGAGATGTCTTTCTCGCCTCACGTCTGCGGAGGGTCGCGAGGGGCCGGACAGAGAGCAGAGGAGGGGTACTGGGGACAAAAGGGAACCCTTTATTAGAGACGAGGCGGCCTGCTGTGGGGGCTGTGAATCTAGAAGAAAGGCGGGCACCTGCCCGTGTTAGCGTCAGTCCTGTTTCACTGTGTGGATTCACTGTGTGGATGATGCTCCTAGAGGGGCAGGAAGAAGAATAAACACTAAATGTCTTTTCTGGATTTCATAGTCTGTTCTGAGGAACTTGGGTTTAGATCATGGTTCATATTTTTGCCTATAGAAATCAAATTGCTTCAATAACATTTATTTAAAGCCTCCTTTAAGTTGCTTTTTTATCATCATCAAAAATCAGTTTGGCATGTTTATATGGTTCTCTTTCTGGGTTCCCCATTCTGTTCCATTGATCGGCGTGTCTGTCTCTGAGACACACAGTCTGATTAATTCAACTATACAGTAAGCCTTAATACAGAGAAGAATTTCTCTCAATTTATTATTCCTGGGAAAAATTATTTTTGACTATTTTAAAGCCATTTTCTTTATGTATAAATGTTTGAATAAGCTTTTATAGACTTACAGATCAAATTGCTTGGATTTTGATAGCAATTGGATTCAATATCTGGGTGAGTTTTGGGAGAATCTTTGCTATAAAAACCCTTCAATGCGTGGTCACTGAATACCTATCCATTTATTTAA
>NW_021869309.1:0-824 GCF_006229205.1 Suricata suricatta | reverse complement strand
GTTGGTTTTGTGCGTCTGCGAGACAAGGAGCCAGACTGCTCAGCATCTAAGGTCTTCCCTTGCTCCTGATGTGCATTTCTGCCTTAAGAGGCAGAAAGGAAAAATACAAAAGGCAAAAAAGGCAACAGAGCAGAAAGCTGACTTTCTGCCGGCTTTTATCGTCACCTCTTTAATCTCTGTAGGTTGTTATCCCTTGGTCAAAATGAACATTCCATTTCTCATTTCTTCAAATATTTAAAATGTTTGCCTACGTGTGGCCAAATGGAAATTTTTAAAGAAGAGAAGCAAGAACAGAAATAAGTGAATATCCAGTGGGGATACTTGTAGGCAGAACGAAGACAGTAGATGTTTCCAAGAGCCATTCTGAGCTACTCATTTAAACCGGGGCCTCAGCAGCAGGGCGATTTGAACGCTTCTCTGGAGAGCTTCCCTTCCTCGCCTCCTTCTGCCCAGGCAGTTCAGCTCTTGACAATACAGTGCTCTGTTCCTCCTCCGCTCTCCCCAGCCACTCTCCTCTACCTCTTGCACCCCCAAGATGCCTAGGACAGCACTGCGTTTATTGGCTTTCTAGATTTAGAGCACTTTGTCCCTGGTCTGAGGCTGCCACGCCTTTCTCCTTCCTAAGAAAACAGTCTGCTACAAGTATTTTAACATTATAAATCAAAAGTCACTTTATTTGGAAATCCTTTCCCCCAATTTCTTCCCCAGTTCTTCATTTGTGATGTTTCAGGGTTTTGAAGTGGTCTTTGGTTTCCAGATAATACTGGCTCACCCACCGGAACGGCACCCAGCGCTAGCCTGGGAGGCTAACTGTGTCGCCAGCA
>NW_021869308.1:0-824 GCF_006229205.1 Suricata suricatta | reverse complement strand
GGGTGCTGTCTGACAACCCTGTATCCTGTCGGGAAGGAGAATGTCTACTTCTCAAGGGCTCTCTCCTTCAGCAAGTCCCCTGTCTTCAATGACATTAGCCTTTTCAGGCATTTCAAGTCACTTGCAAACATTCACGCCAAATGTGTGGTCACTTTCAGGATCAGCCTCGACACAGAGGTCCCTGTGAAGGGGTTTCACGATTAGGGACCAGGAGCCTTCTCCCCTCTGCCCCTCTCCACAGGCATCCAACTGAAACATGAGCTCACTCCACTCAGGCTGCTCCTTGGCATGTCTCAGACCCGAAACCAGAATAGAAGTCAGTTGCAGATCTGCTTAAAATGCAACTTCTCATTCAGTAGCTGGTCTGGGGTGGAATCAGATTCTGCTTTTCTAAGGAGCACCCAGCAATGTCGAAGCTGCAGGTGTGACAGGTGCTAAAGATCAGTGACCATAGCTTGTGAGCATCCGTCCCATGTGAAGGAGGGAAAAAGAAAAAGAAGCGAGAGAAAGCTAGGCAGGGCACCTCTGTGAATGGCCAGTTTTCTTCTCCCCACTAAAGAAAACAGTGACAAGTCCAGCAAGAAAGCCAAGTCACAGGTGCACTTGAGTATCTTTTGTTGAGGGACTCCAGGCTCTAAAATGCAAATTGTTTTAACTGGAAATGGCTTTAAGTCAGGTGCTGTTTTGTTGGTAACTGTAAAAAAGTGGCCACAATTAAAATGTCCCTCAGCAGGGAACTGCTTCAATGTTATAAAACGTAACATCATGTAGCCTTTGGTCCAGAAAGACAGGCAGTCCTTAATTGCTATACTGGAAAGATCCCC
>NW_021869307.1:0-824 GCF_006229205.1 Suricata suricatta | reverse complement strand
TGGCTGCTCATTTCCCATAGAACAGTCTAAAATCTAAAGCTCAAAACTTGAAGGCTCCAAATAATCCAATTCCGGTCTCCTTTCTAGTCTGCTTTGCTGCCACCAGCTCTTATACACACCACTTGTCAGACAAAACCAATGACAGGGAACTTTCCTGCTTCTCAAATTTTCTCAAGCAGACCCATTTTGGCCTATCAATGTCCTGACCATCCTTGGAGGTCAGAAGCCAGCTCTTGCATGGAGCCCTCCTGACCACCCGGCTGGCACTAACAGACTTTCCTATGCCCCATTTCATTATGCTGTGTTGCTTCTAAGGGGGTTGCCACATTCTGCTTTATATTATCTCCTTATGACTGGTTCCCTTCTTTCATATAATGTTGACAAACATTTACTGAGCATCTATAATTTGTGGGCAGTGAGTTAGGCATGGGGAGGAGCTGGGCAGAGGCACAGAGATGAATGACGTGGTGTTTGCACTGGAAGAGCTCATGGCCTGGTGGGATCCTTGAGCAGTTGGAAGCTTCACTGTGCTCAGTTTTGTGCTGTGTCTCACCCCAATGTTTACAGCAGCACCATTGACAGCAGAGTATGGAAAGAGCCCAAACGTCCACTGACTAATGAATGGATAAAGAAGATGTGGTATATATACACAATGGGATATTACTCAGCAGTCAAAAAGAATGAAATCTTGCCATTTGCAACAATGTGGATGGAACTAGAGTATATTATGCTAGGTAAAATAAGTCAGAGAAAGAAAATATCATACGATTTCACTCATATGTGAAATTTAGGATACAAAGCAGATGAACATAAGGGAAGGAAAG
>NW_021869306.1:0-824 GCF_006229205.1 Suricata suricatta | reverse complement strand
TGGGAATAAATCACTTGATTTACTTATCACCACTTGGTTGCAGTGAATGATCTTTTTAAAGTATTATTGGATTCAGCTTGTTAATATTTTGTTAAGAATTTTTGCATCTATCAGCCTATTTCTTTTTTCTTTTCTTTTTTATGTGTGTGTGTGGTGTCTTTGTCTGGCTTTGGTGTCAGGGTAATGCTGACCTCATAGAATGTATTAGGAAGCTTTCCTTCTATGTTTTGGAGTAGTTTGAGAAGAATAGGTGTTAACTCTTCTTTAAATGTGATGCAGAATTCACTTGTGAATCCATCTGGTCCTGGATTTTTTCTTTTGGTAGTTTTAAAATTGCCAGTTCAACTTTGCTACTTGTAATCAATCTATTAAGATTTTCTATTTCTTCCTTGTTCGTTTTAGAAGACTGTATGTTTCTAGAATGTATCCATTTCTTCTTGGTTGTCCAGTTTGTTAGCATGTAATCCCTCATAGTATTCTCTTATAATTATTTGTATTTCCGTGGTGTCAAATGTTACTTCTCTCTCATTTATGCTTTTATTTATTTGGGTCCTTTCTCTTTCTCTTGATGAGTCTGGTTAAAGGTTTGTAAATTTTGTTTATCTTTTTGAAGAACTAGCTCTTGGTTTCATTGATTTTTTTTTTTTTTTTGGTCTCTACATCATTTATTTCTACTCTGATCTTTATTATTTCCTTTCTTCTACTCATTATTGGCTTTGTACTTTTTTTCTAGTTCCTTTAGGTGTGATGTTAGACTGCTTGAATTTTTTCTTAAATTCTGAGGTAGGCCTGTTTGCTATATATTTCCTTCTTAGAACAGCTTC
>NW_021869305.1:0-824 GCF_006229205.1 Suricata suricatta | reverse complement strand
TGAACTGCCTTTTAAAAACTGGTTTTAGAGTATTTCTGGATTTTAAACATTTAGGCGGTATTATATGCACAGAACATGCATAATTCAGTGAAAGTAACACAGCTGAGCCATGAGATTTTTCCTTTTTTGGCTTGAAAGTAAAATTTTCAGTGGGAAACAGGCACATAAATATAAGAAATATTGGAGTACAAATTGCCAAATAAGAACTATGAACTATATCACCACTAACAGATAAAATATTCTAAAAATTGAGCAATATCTGGAAAAACAAATTGCAGTTGGGTTAGGCTAGCTTGATGCATGAGCATTGCATATTCCTAATTATTCAATATATAAGAATGTAGTAATTCCTAAATAACTGATTAATTGATCCCTAAACAATCACTGTATTGATAGAATATCAAAAAAAATTAAATTTAAACTCTCTAGAGTCTAAAAGTTTTTCTTTAAAGTCATGAAATTCAAGAAATTTTAAAATGTGATATTGAATTTAAGTATCTTGAATTGTAATTGATAACTGACTTCCTAATTGTCATGCAAGATAAGTCAATTCTAAGTTACTACTTATATATACAGTACCACATTTGCTGAATTCCACAATGTCACATAGCATGGGTTAAGAAATTGGTTCACTTGGGGAAAGAAAAACTCTCAGAGCCAGTTCAAAGAGTAAAAGATTCAGATTCCCAACTTCTCCATTATTTGCATAATGTATCAGGGTTCAGGTCATTTGTTGGGCAGTAAGTATGTGTACATGATTTAGGAAATGAACTCTATTCCGTATTTTTAGAATTATATATTCTACTAGTGCAAGTATGAGACTA
>NW_021869304.1:0-824 GCF_006229205.1 Suricata suricatta | reverse complement strand
CTTCTGCTGTCAGGTAAATTTGGGTTGAATGCAGACATTGTTTCTGTTGGGTTTTGTTCTGGTGGCCATTTCAGTTGTGATTTAGTGTAATCCTTTTGAGGTTTGTTTCTAAGTTTTGCTAGAGAGAAGTCCAGACTGAATGGTGAAGCGAGGCCCTTCTGGGATCTCGGTTGGGCACCCTGAGTGGTAGCGGGTCCTGGCCACCGTGGCCTTCGGGAACTTGAACTTCCCAGCCTGGGAGCACCAGGAGGCGTGCAGCTCATGTTCTCCAGCCTATGGGGATTTCCGTTTCACACACGCCCAGGTGTTCAGCGGAGACCCAGAAGGACCCCATGGGGAGTCCCGGAGCTTTACCCCTGCGTGCCTACCTCCCCTCTGGGATCCTGCTCTGCAGCCTGCAGCTGCCTCAGGCGCCTTGAACTCTGGCCTCTGTGTCCAGGTCAGCGCAGTGGCTGTGCACTTCTTGGTCCCCTCCAGGGTCGTAGTTGGAAGGCGCTGTAGGCAGAGAGCCAGAGCGCCTGTAGGCCTCCTCGTTTCCCCTGTGGGGTGACCGTCCCCCACGTCTGCCGTCCATTGGCGGGTGCTGTTGTGGTTGTTTCGTCTCGTTTGCCAGTTAATTCAGAAGGTTAATCTGATACTTCTTACTCCAGTGTGTATCCTAGGACGAATACTTTATTTTATTTTATTCCTTTTCAAAAATGTCCTGTTTTTACATAGGGAAATTGCTTTTTCTTCTACCCTTTATCCTGTGTAAGCAGCTGGGTTTGTGTCTGGACACAGTGAGATGCTTCTGCGCCTTGCAGACAGAAACACTGGACAGTGAA
>NW_021869303.1:0-1671 GCF_006229205.1 Suricata suricatta | reverse complement strand
TAATGTGCATGGCTTATAAGTACATTAGTAGTAAATAAAACAAATGCTATTACCGGAAGATTTTTAAAAAGTAGGTATCATACAAAAATAGCAAGCTCATAAGAAAAGGTATATTCATCACTCAGTGATGTCAATGTTGACTTTAGACCTGTAAGTACCAATTCTTAATGCTCTACATTTCATTGAAGTTTTGATACTGGTAGGTCCTTAGGAATTTCACCGGAGAGCACTCATTTAATGGCTCTGAAAATTGCAAGCTGGCATATTTAGTAGTTTTCTGAATGACCCTGCACTGCTAGAGTTAAATTGGAACCTGACCTGATATTAGAGAACCTTTTCCATAGTCCATTATTATGACATTACAAAAATTCATACATATCTAAGATTCTGAAGACTTGCATGCAAGACGGGATGTGACTCCTCAAAGACAGGGGGATGCCCTACTGATCTTTGTTTAGCTAAAGCATAGCATTGTGCCGGGGTCAGAGACAGAATTTGTCAAATGAGAAGTTTCACGAATGTCTTCCCTGGGTAACCTTGGGAAATTACTTCATCTTTTCCATTGTCACTTCCTGATCCACAAAATTGAATAAAACTCATCTTATTTTTTCCATAGGCTGCTTTTAAATATATATTTATTTGCTTATTAAGAAAATTATGGTTTTTCAAAATGGTAACTTTATTATGATATAATTACCATTTTGAAAAATACATATTTATATACATTGAAAAATATCTATACATTGTTTTATTTGATATATTGACAAGTTATTTTAAAGATTTATATGTATCAATATTCATATATTTATATGCCTGTATATAGGTAAATACAAACATATAAAGTGTATTGTTAAATCTTTTACTGCAAATTTTTATTTGAATGAACAAAAGGATAAAGGATTATAGTCAGAACTTTGGTCTTTTTTTTTCTTCTGTAAAATGACTAAGTTATTTTATGCCTGAAATAATAAAAATTCCTTATGATCACACACAACTGTTACTGCTTTTTGACATTCTCTCAAATCATGTTTTCAGAGGCTCCTTACTTTAAAAAAAGTATTTCTTAAAAAATTGTTTCTAATAACTAGTGTTGTTTATCGCTGTGTACTTTGACAGTGTTGCCTGTAAATATTTCTTATCCTTAAATGTTTATGACTTATATTTGGTCTTCTTAAAAATATTCTTGATTTTGCCTATCCCAAATTCAGACCCTATAGTCAAAATTATATTTAAAAAACAATTAGAATATATTTTGTGAATAAATAATATTCGGATTTCCTAAAATGGCCATTTGGTAACACAGGTTGGTTTTGATGACTAAATGAGATAATTATGCTGAAAAGCTATTGAGAACTGAAAAGCTGGATAAATTTACTGTTCTTATGGTTGGAACATTTTATAGTGGCTACTCCTGAAACTCTGAAACATAATTTGGAGCCTTGCCTCAACAGTCTAACTTAGTCTCTGAGACCTATATTGTAGGGTAATATTCATGTAATATAGATCATATTCATTTAACTACTTCATAGGTATTATTTGTTTATTTAACTATATATGCCCAGCTTTTCGTCTTACCTTTAAAAACAAAATAGCCATTCATTAATATAAGTAAGATGGGTATCAAGGTCTTCATATACATGAAGATATTCTTCACTCCACTCTCCTGCTTCA
>NW_021869302.1:0-824 GCF_006229205.1 Suricata suricatta | reverse complement strand
AAAAAACCTTTTTAAAAAGATTTTTATTTATGAGAGAGAGACAGAGTGCAGGAGGGGAGGAGCAAAAAGTTATGGAGATGCAGAATCTGAAATAGGCTTCAGGCTCTGAGCTGTCAGCACAGAGCCCAATACAGGGTTCATAACCTGAGCTGAAGTCAAATGCACCCAGGCACCCAGAGAATAGAAAGAAAATCTTTAGGGACTAGTTTACAGCAAAAAGTGTATGTTCTTGAATTGGATAACGTGGTATGTAGAGCTGGGCATTGGGAAAATAAGGATATGCCATATACACACAGGGATATACACATATTCCTGACTCTAAAGGAGGTCAAATGTCAAGGGTTTCCAACCTTGTTTATTGAATCCTTATGAGTAAAAGCATATTATGCAAACTGAACATATATAATTTTCAAGTGTATGTGTGCTACACAGAAATATAAACATAATATGAAAATTAAGAGATAAGGAAACAATAATAATTTTAAGTGTATTTAATTTCCTTTTCTATCATTTCATTATAGAAATTTATAGAAATAAATTGATTTAAATATTTTCTTGATAATTAAAAGAATTTTGGCTAATATTTGTCAGATAGATTTAGATTGTCAGCCTTGACCCTAGAAAAAAGGCTGACAAAGACTTGGCTTCTTTGAAAATTAGGACAAAAATCAATTTTGCCCTTTTCTTCTTCTGTTGCATAACTAAGATTATGTTAAATATCTTTTCAAAAATCTTAATTTTCTTGAGTATGTAATCAAGGTTAGTTAAAACTATTTAACTGAGTGCACATCAGTTGCAGTAGATCATACTGTGTTGAAAACTAA
>NW_021869301.1:0-824 GCF_006229205.1 Suricata suricatta | reverse complement strand
GGGACTTTCATTACCTAGAAAGTTCGGAAGCATTTTCAGCCGGCAGTGACAGAGGTGATACATTTTCAGCTAATGTGAGACGGGGGCGCCTCAGGGGCAGGACGGGGGGCATGGGGGGCACACGAGAAGTAGAGCCTGTCAGGGACACAGAAGGGGGGGCGGTTGTGAGCAAAGGGCAGAGGCCAGGTCGGGTGGAGGGCGGTGTGTGTGCAGCAGTGGGGGTGGAAGCGGGTTCCAGCGTCGGATGGTGAAGTTCCACTTGGCACCGTTTGCTGAGAGACAAAACTGCAGGAGAACCAGGCTCTGCAGGATCCCAGTGAGCTCATCAGTGGGCCCCTGGATTTCCAGCTGGGTTTGGGGATCTACTCAAAACCAGGGACGACCCCTACTCTGCTCTGTGGACCGCGCTCTAGTTATTTTAAGCACAACGTACAAACGCCATCAGGAATTAAAAATGCATAAAGACATCCTATTCTATCTGACTCCCTTTAGAATTTTTAAAAATATTTATTTATTGAGAGAGAGAGAGAGAACACGAGCAGGGGAGAGACAGAGAGAGAGGGAGACACAGAATCCGAAACAGGCTCCAGGCTCTGAGCTGTCAGCACAGAGCCCGACGTGGGGCCTGAACCCATGAACCGGGGGATCACGACCTGAGCCAAAGATGAAGGTTTAATCGACGGAGCCACCCAGACTCTCCTATTTGACTCCTTTTTAAATGAGCATCTGAGAATATTTATTTTCTGTCCACATGGCCTCAGCCCTCTGTCCCAAGGTGGGAACTTCAGTTCCGCGAGCGGTCTTGAGCCGGGGCAGCCATGGCT
>NW_021869300.1:0-824 GCF_006229205.1 Suricata suricatta | reverse complement strand
GACAATAAGCTATTTAAAAAAAAGAAAGTACACATGGCTCCCAGGAGTGGCCAGGTCATAGGCAAAGATTCAGGGAGACGGTGGGTGATGTCCTCATGAGTTTTCCACAAGCCTTTCTCTCCTTCTGGCCATGCCTGTGCAGATATGGCTGAGCTCCTGCCTCTGAGTACCAGCCCAATGCCTCTGCCATCCCTGATCCTCACTAGGGAATGCTGTGCCCCTCATACATGTGTGCTGTGTATCCACCATCTAGCATGATGCCTGGCACACAGTAGGGACTCAGTAAGCATTTGTTAAATGACTTGAAGAATAGACAGATGAATGTGTCTGTGGCAGGGGCCTGAGCCTTCAAATCCTAACATTTGCAAGCAACCCTAGCCTCCACCTTATTTCCTAAAAACTCAAAGTACTCTGCAAATATTTTGTAAAACAATTTGATCTACACAATCTCCCTAATTTTGGTTAGTTGTAGATCTGTGCTTTTTACTCACTGCGTAACCTTAGGGCAACTATTTTGAATTCCCTGTCCAGTAATTCATATTCTTTGGGGTTGGTTTCTGGAGATTTAATTTGTCCCCTTGGAGAGGCCAGGTTTCTCTGTTTTGGGGGGGAAGGGAGGGCGGACTCAGTATTTGGAAAATCAGACCTCTCTCTTAGTCTTTATGGTATCGTTTCATTCTGGGGGTGCTTTCTCCAACCAGCCCATCAGCGATTCTGGAGCCCTCTCAAGCCTTTCCCAGGTACGTGTCATCTAATTGAAGACGTTTGCCAGTTTCTATTTAGGAGCCCCCCCCCCCCCCCCCCCCCCCCCCCCCCCCCCCCCC
>NW_021869299.1:0-824 GCF_006229205.1 Suricata suricatta | reverse complement strand
AGGGAACCCCGCTGTGCTCTTGTCACCAAGGAGAGAGCCATCTTCCAGAAACTGGGCTGAGCCACCGGCTGTGGTCTCAGGCAGAGAAGATGAGTCATGTGTTGGGACCTAGAAGGCCGGTTGGACTTAGGTCACTGTCTTCCTGGCCTTGAGCTCAGAGGGCACATGGGGGGAGGGCAGTGGTGCAGGCTGGGATCCCTGTGGGGGCTTCTCACCCAAGGGAGCAAGTCCCTGGGGCTACAGTTTGTAGTAAAACAGCTGAAAACAGGTGAATGATACATCCCACAGTCCAAGTGGAGACCGTTTGCTTTTAGCTGTTGATTATGACAATCTTGATTATTTAGGTTTAGAGAGGTCCCGTAATCTATGTATAATGGTTGGAAAGTTTGGGATTCCAAACATTTTGTGCCCTGGGAGGCCATGCTCGCTCACTGGGGCCTCGTGCCTTACTTGGGCATCATGAGTGGGTTTTCCCTTGGCCGCTGGTTGGCTTGCTGGCAGGAGCACGAGGAAGTAGGAGAAAGAGCTGTTTTACAAAGGCAGAGGATGGGGTCCCCCCATGGCCCCCAAGTGTGCCAAAGGCGGGGTTCCCCTGGGCCTTGACAAGTGGCCAGGTGCACTGTGGAGGTAGGAATCATGTCCCTCCCACTTGATACCCCAGATGTGGTCCAACGTGGTCCATTCCACGTCGGCCCAGACCAGACACACCTGTTCCTACAGGCGCCCTCAGTTCAGAGCGTTAAATATGGCATCTGCACTCTTGATAGTGAGGCCCCAGGTAGGGACTGAGCCTCGAGATGGTAGAGGTGAACCTTTCCGGGAGG
>NW_021869298.1:0-824 GCF_006229205.1 Suricata suricatta | reverse complement strand
CAAGATAATGCTGATGTTAAACCAAAAGACAAATTATTAACACAAATACTATGAATATGTTTAAGGTCTTAAAGAAAAATACGGTCTTAATTAATGAACAGATGGGGGATTTTAATAACAGAAATTTTTAAAAAAACAATAAAAGTGAAGATTCTATAATACCCATGATGAAAATTTACTGGATTGAATTAACAGCAGATAAGAGACAGAAATAGAGATGGCTACTGAATGTGAAAATACATTAATTAAGCGACCTAATAAGAAAACACATATTTAAAAGTGTTAAAAAGCTGAGGGGCACCTGGGTGGCTCAGTCCGTTAAGAGTCCAACTTTGGCTCAGGTCATGATCTCACAACTCATGAGTTCAAGCTGGGCGTTGGGCTCTGTGGTGACAGCTCAGAGCTTGGAGTCTACTTCGGATTCTGTGTCTCCCTCTCTCTCTGCCCCTCCACCACTTGCACTCTGTCTCTTTCTCTCCAAAAATAATAAATAAATATTAAAACAATTTAAAAAGTATTAAAAAGATGAGTAGACTTTTGTGACAATATCAAGTAGAATCCCCCAAAGAGAGTTTGTATAGCAATATCAAATTAACAACTAAAAAGAAATGAAAAGTGGTATAACAAAAATACAATAGAGGAATAAAAATTGAATACTATTTTTATTATCTTAAAATAAGAGAGGAAAGTAGGAATAGAGGAATAATATGAAAGATAGATAAAATAAACAGAACGCAAAAGCAAAATGATACAGATTTAAATTCAATAATGTCAATTATTAATTACATTACATGTAAATGGATTTTCAACATGAAGAGTGATTC
>NW_021869297.1:0-824 GCF_006229205.1 Suricata suricatta | reverse complement strand
GGCTCTGTGCTGACAGCAAGAAGCCTGCTTGGGATCCTCTCTCTCTTTCTCTCTCTCTCTCTCTTCCCCTCCCCCCATGCTTTCTCAAAAATAAACAACAAAACATTTTAAAAAATGGTTAAAGGTATGTGTTACATTGTATGTATTTTGCCACAATAAAAAATCAGTGGGAGGAAGTGTGACACCTTAATTCCCGATACTCTCCAAATGCTTGAGAGGAGGCCGACGTATGAGCTCTGGGACTGTTTGTAAGAGAAGAATGGGGAAGGACTGATAAAGTACATTGCTGTTGAGGATATTACAGATCAGATGAGGGTCAAACACCCAAAAGAGGCCTCTGAAGGCAAGGATCACTTACTCAATGCTGGACACAAACATTACTGCAACATCAAAGATGTTTCCTTTTTTAATCACCAGTGTGACCAATTCTAAAATAACTTTGTTGACACTGTATGGATATAGGTTGGAAGAAAATAAAGTCCAGAGCCTGACACTTTTATATCTACTTTTAGACTCGTTCTGCTTCTGTTGGCAAAATGATTTCAGCCCTTCAAGCATTTCACAGCCAAGTCTCTGGCTTTTCAGGGCCATACGTTCTCACTAGCGCCACTGGCCACAGGAGAAAAGGTGAGGACGGTTTCAGTTCAGGAGCAGCATAGTCTCCCGCCAGGCTACTAGCTGCTCTGCTCCAAGTATTCCTTGAAGGTACTGGACATGTTCTGACCTCAGGGCCTTTGCACTTGTTTGCTCTGTCTGGAATGCTCCTTCCTTCGGTATCTGCTTGTCTCACTCTCTCATCCCTTTCCACCTTTGCGCAGCCACCT
>NW_021869296.1:0-824 GCF_006229205.1 Suricata suricatta | reverse complement strand
AGGAAAGCCAGCCTCTTCCTCAAAGGATTTTGTGGGAGGAGGAGGACCTTGTCTCTTGTTAGCACCTCCTGTTCTGATTTTCTTCTTCCATTGAATTCTGTGTCTCTTTTCTTCCTTTCTCTTCCCATGCATACTGCCCACCTGCAGCGCTGCACCGTACTAGACACTGCCCTTAAAAATGTACTTTTTTCTTATTCTTCAGATTCCTTGGACCATTCTTACTACCTGTACACAAATTCCATTGGTCATCTCTTCCTGTTAGGTCCAGCCTCCTGCCTTAATGTTGGGTGTCCTCTCTTCCTTGATTTCATTATTTCTCCTCAGTTTAAGCACCCTCTATCCCAGAAAAGTTTTGCTCATATAGCTCTCTGGCTCCTTCCTGGCAATATCCTTAAAACTATCATGCCACTACTACAATTGTCATCAAGGCATTTTACTAAACAAAAGTTTCTATCTAGTTACTCTAAAGCCAGCTTCCACATAACTCCAACAACACATGGAATGAGTATTTGATTATCAGATCCTGTGCTAGGCTCAAGGAATACAGTAACGAGTAAAACATGGCACTGCCCAAAGTGATTTGATAACCTAACAGAGTCTTGTTCATTTTTGAGAGCTATAGTAATTGGCATATAGTAGGAACATAATAAAAGGCACTATAAAATTAGGAAAAGGAGTCCTCTTTTCAGGTGGTTAATATGAATTTTATCTGGCATCATGAGAAATATGACTAAAAGCACAAAAGTGTGGTTAATGAACTTTCCAAGTCCCTTCCTAACCTCTAACTCACCGAATCTTTCATTACCCACTCCTCCTAGACACAA
>NW_021869295.1:0-824 GCF_006229205.1 Suricata suricatta | reverse complement strand
GAAGAAATGCATTAAAAAATAACTGACCAGTTCATAAGCAGAAACGAGAGACCATAGAGAGAATCCAAAAATGTAAGGAATTATAGGATTGGAAAAGGCAATTGCTTTTCAATCCTGACCAGTAAAAGATACTATTGAGAAATTCCTCAAACAACAAAGGTTGATTAATACTCAGTGATCCAGAAAGAATACAATCGATGGTTTGGCTGTCACATTCATTTTTTTAAAAAATTTTTTAACATTTTTTTTTATTTTTGAGAGACAGAACATGAATGGGAAAGGGGCAGAAAGAGGAAGACACAGAATCCAAAGCAGGCTCCAGGCACAGAGCCTGACATAGGGCTCAACCCACTGAACTATCAGATCATGTCGTAAGCCAAAGTTGGGACACTTAACCAACTGAGCCATTCAGCTGCCCCAGTGTCACATCCAATGTAAAACTCCTTGATGAATTAAGGTGCTACAAAGTATATCCATTTCATTGGACAAGACAGTTCAGGAAAAGAGTCTAAGAGTACAACTCTCCCACTGTGCCTGAGAGGTTCATGGTTCCTATGGTTAAACCAAAAGAGAGACATTAACTCTAGATATAGCTCGTGGCTCATGGGACTGGCTGGAATCAAAGAGATGTGAAGCTAACTTTTGAGAGAGTTAACCTGCTAAAGCAAACATCTGTGATTATATGAAACTTAACTCTTAAGTCCTCAGCTTTCTATAGACAAGAAGTAGGTTAAGAAAGCTGATCAGCCTCTAATGATATCAAAGTTTTTAATATCCACTTCAGAAGTGCCAGAATAATAGAAGAGAGAAGATACCTTTGGAGA
>NW_021869294.1:0-824 GCF_006229205.1 Suricata suricatta | reverse complement strand
GGGAGAGAATCCCCAGCAGGCTCCTGGAGCCCGGAGGCCCTTATGGGGCTCAAACTCACAAAGCATGAGATCATGACCTGACCCAAAATCAGGAGTCAGATGCTTAACTGACTAAACCATCCAGGTGTCCCCATTTAGCTTTATTCTTAATGGTTTGGATTTTGCAACATAGATTATGTACTCTAAACCTGCTTACTCAGTTTTCTCAAGTGTCATGACTTGAACATTTACCATAGGGAAAGAAAGGCACATAGCTTAACATGCCTTCTCCTAGGTTTCATGTAGCAATTTTTCAACAGCTGTTATCAGCAATGCAGCTTCTCAGATGCATATCTGAGTTTACAATTTGGGGACAAATCAGAAGGAGTTCTAAGGTATTTATCCTTAAGAGGATGTAAATTATCCTTCCATAGAGTCAAATTAACCTGAAAATAATCACTAAGCATAAAATACTCTGTTGAATCTGACATATTCCATCAAATAAACCCAAGTCATTTTTGTCCATCTCTGTATCAAGTAGGGGGGAAAGCAGTGAGGATCTCTAGATGTGGAGTTTTGGGTCCAGGATTCAAGTTCCTACTCTACAATTTGTCACTTCTGTAACTATTGGAAAGCCATTTATGTTCTGGGTTGTTCAAAATTTTGCATCCACACAAAGGGCCAATAATTATAATTACATTTCTTGGGTACTCATTGTGTGGCAGGCATTGTATACATTACATGGAGTATTCAGTTAATTCTCTTAACTGCACTTTGAAGTAAACACTGTAATAATTTCCATTGTAAGTGAAGAAGGCTGTGACTAACAAGAGTTAAGGTAACTT
>NW_021869293.1:0-824 GCF_006229205.1 Suricata suricatta | reverse complement strand
CCGGGGGGCACCTGGGTGGCTCAGTTGGTTAAGTGTCCAACTCTTGATTTTGGCTCAGGTCATGATCTCACGGTTCCTGGGTTTGAACCCTGAATTGGGCTCTGCGCTGGCAGGGTAGAGCGTGTTTGAGATTCTTTCTCTCTCCCAATCTCTGTGTCCCTCCCCTATGCCTGTACATGCATGTACTCTCTCCCTATCAGAATAAACA
Organism: Suricata suricatta; assembly: GCF_006229205.1. Lineage (NCBI taxonomy): Eukaryota > Metazoa > Chordata > Mammalia > Carnivora > Herpestidae > Suricata > Suricata suricatta. The sequence goes on along the minus strand of NW_021869293.1, from coordinate 616 downwards.
TCAAAAAAAATTTTTTTAAAGGACAGATCCCTTACTTGTGCATATGACTTGTGTATATGCATATATTACAAAACATTATATTTTCTGGTTATTGGGTTAGTGACTGAATATTTAGATTGCCTTCTTAGTTTAATCAATTTTCTCCTATTCTACGGCACTGTATTAACAATGGGGCATCCCCGAGCTCCGTGTTTGGTACCAGACAAAATTATTGCATTTTCTTCATAATTTTTAGTTTCTTGAATTTTTTTCCTACCAAAAATATGTCAGCATTTCTAACTTAGAAATTAGTAGTCTCAATTAGTAGTGGTGGCAATGGTGCAGGGGGCAGCTAGGGAACCAGTAGGTCTAGGAGTTCACTGCACGACAGCCTGGTGGTTCAGAGTCTGGATTCTGAACTCAGCATCCCTGACTGAATCCAAGTTCCACCACGCACTGGCTATGTTACCTTGGAAATGTTAAAAATACATGGTCCAACTGTGCTTTTGTTCCTCACCAAAAATACCGAGGAGTATGCTATTTTTTTTTAATTTTCAAAATATTTATTTATTTATTTTTGAAGGAGAGAAAGACAGGGCATGAGCTGGGGAGGGGCAGAGACAGAGGAAGACAGAAT
>NW_021869292.1:0-1671 GCF_006229205.1 Suricata suricatta | reverse complement strand
TCTCTCTCTCTCTGTGCCTCCCCTGCTTGTGCTCTGTCTCTCTGTTTCTCTCTCTCTCTCTCAGAAAATGAATAAACATTAAAAAATAAAAAAAAATAGCAGCTACATTATTTCCTGACATTTGTTATGTGTGGCAATTAAGATTAGAGTGGAGAGGATTGTATTTGCAGTGTATATCGTTGGAACAATTGGATGTACAGATGGAAAAATAATCAAGTTAGATACATATTTTATAGTATATATTAATGCCAGGTCATCCTAGATTAGAATGTAGACATTAATGGCAAAAATACAAAGCCTGTAAAATATGAATTTTAGAATATCATGACATCAATGGAAGGAAAGATGTTCATTTTGGCTTTTGTTTTTTGAATTTTTTAGAAGGATGCAAAATTCATTAAGCATAGGATAAAACACTGATGAAATTCTGAAATTTACTTCATTAAGCTGAAGACATTCTTCTTTTAAGAAAGACCTCATAAAGCAAATGAAAAGACGAGCCACAGAATGCAAGGAAAATTTTACAACAGGCCAGCCAACAACAACGCACACTATATAAAGAACTACAACATAGCAACAAAAAACAAGACAAATAGAAAAAGGCATAAAAAGTTTAAAATCTAATAAACGTTTTGGAATGATGTCCACGTCCCACTACATGAGTGTTTATCGGAACCACCAAGTGCTCTAGTAGCACGGAGCACCAGGATCTCTCGCACTGCTGGCGAGGATAAAGTTTGTTGCCAAGAGCCCGCACAGTCTTCAGGAGTATCTGGTATAATCTGAATGTGTGGACCTATGGCTGGCAATTCTCTTCCTAGGTAGACACCTTAGAGAAATTGTTGCTCGTCTGTAGGAGGATACATATCAATACGTTCACAGCCACATTTTTAAAAATAGTCTGAAATGAGAAAAACCTCAAATGTGCATCCATTCTAGAATGCATACACACGCTGGAATATATTTATGCAAATAATATTACACAAGAAGGAAATAATAGCAACTCCCGTTGTCTGCAATGACATGAATGTTTCTCCAAGCGTATAATTGAGAGGAGAGACAAAGCCCGGAGAACGTAGCGGCCACGTGATGGTGTGCCACTGGAGGTCAGGTCGTGTGACCTTCTGTTCAGGAACTCCGGCTCTTCCAGGGGCTTCCAGTGGTCCACAGGCCACACTGCATCCAGGTCCAGGCACGGTTCCGACTCCTCCTTCCCGTACTTCCCACCCCTTGTTTTCCTTCCTCCAGTCCCGCAGGCTTCTGGCTGGTTAGTGAACACACTTTTGGGTCTTGATGTGGCTCTCCCTCTGTCTCAAACCTTCTTCCCCTGATGGCCATGGCCTAACTCCAGTGCATCCTTAGACCTTGGCTTGAACATTGTGAGTCTTTCCCTGGCCACCACATGTCTTCTTTCCTTGCTTTATTTTTCTGCAAAACTTTTATCACTGCTTAATAAATCATTCTTTTATTTGTGCATCTTATTTATTGTCTGTCTACACCCCCTGAACTATAGCCTGAGTGACAACTGGCTCCCATTTTTTTCTTTTATCAGTTTTATCTTTATTCTTGGACCAGTTCCTAGAGCATATTTAGTATTAAATAAATAGTGGTTGATTGAGTGGTTGGATGGATGGAAAGGATCACACTCTAGTTCCCCAAAAGTGATCACTA
>NW_021869291.1:0-824 GCF_006229205.1 Suricata suricatta | reverse complement strand
TATATCCCGGTATCCTGTCAAGTCACCCTGCACGCAAATGCCTTCCAGTTGTCTCTCTGGAGAGTGACAGAGACTCGGGCCCCTGGTATGACGGATTCCTTGAGGTCTTCTTAAGGCTCCGATGTGCAAATGAAACGCTGTTCTAGCCAAAATCGGAGGCCCCCAACCTCAGCATGCGCATCAGTGTCACGAGAGCCACGAAGCACCCACATGACCCATTTCCCCCAGGAACGCTTAGTGATTGAATGTTGGTTCACATTTCCAGAACGGTTGTGCAGATACTTTAAGAAACGTTAACCTCCTGTGCGTTTGAACCACCACCGTTCCTGAAGGTTCCATCCTTTTCCAAGTCCTACTGCACACGCCTCACTAAGATTTTCCCTTTGGGTGCAGAAGTATATGAAAGGAAAACTAATTCCTTGCACTTGGAGAGACTTTCACTGTGTATAAATTTCAGATCTTGTTTTATTTTACGGTCCTATCAGCCTTGTGGGTCTTCTTTCCTGTGCACCCAACCCTCTTCCTTCACATCTTCCTTCTATTGCACAAACCCTTTGTTCTTTCTCCCTAGAATGTCCTCCCCTCTTCCCTAACAAACTCTGTAAGCTCAGGAATTGGCTAAGACATCATATCTTCCCCATGAGTCCTTTCATGAGTCTTCTGCATGGGCCACATGGTGACTGACAGCAATTTTTCACCATTAGACTATGCTTGAGAGGTTGGGTTTGGGTCATATTCCTTGTGGAACCTCCTTCCTACTAAGGCAACTGGCATATGCTAGGCCTTCATCAAAGGTTGGGGATGGGGGCGCCTGGGTGGCTCAG
>NW_021869290.1:0-824 GCF_006229205.1 Suricata suricatta | reverse complement strand
ATTTCATATATTGACAGATATTGGCAAATTTCCCATCAGAGAGACTGCATCAAACTACACCCATAAATTGAGAAAGTGTTGGCTTTCCTCATACCTCATTCAATATCATCTATTATCAAACTGTTCTAAAAAGTGACATTATAGTTTAAAATTGAATTAATTTTATAATGAGAGAATTTGAGCATATGTTTGTATGCTGAAAACCATTTAGTTTTCTTTTCTAAGTCAATAAACACTTAATGACAACCTATAATATGCACAATTGTTGTGCTCATCACCGGAGATATGGTGATAAACAACACATAGCTTCCGCAAATGTTTGTGAGAGATATACAAGTGACTGACAGTTACAGTGGTCAAAATGTAGTATAATGGTGCACTGGGAACCTATTGAAGGCATTCCCATCACAGTCTAGAAGGAGATCAGTGGAGCTTCTAGAGGGAAGAGACATGTAAACTCAAATCTAATGGAGGTGTAGTAGTTAGCTAGGCGAATACTAGGGTTGAGGGATGTGGAAAACGAGGCCGCAGATCCATGCGTGCAACCATGGGAGCGGGGAGTCACTAAGACTTGTACAGAGTTCAGTTCAGAGTGGCACTATCAGAATGGTAAGAAGGCGACGTGGTGAGGGCTGGCACACCACCCCCTAACATGGCCTTGAAAATCAGTTCAGGGGTTGTTTGAACTTTGCCCTAATGACACCACGGCAGACTTGGAAGATTTTCAGATCGAGGATAACATGTCAGAAGTGTCTTAGGAATCGCTTCTCGGCCTTTTGGCTAAGCTCAAGTGTAGTTATCTGTTCTTATCAGTTTAATATCTG
>NW_021869289.1:0-824 GCF_006229205.1 Suricata suricatta | reverse complement strand
GTTGGAAAGTTCAAATGTCTCCTAATACTATGGTTCTTGGCTCAGATTTTGTTCCACCAATGTGATCCACACAAACTTAGAATTGGAAAGGGCACAGTGAGTTGGGGATCAGTTTTCTGTTCCATTTGACATTTTCTACCAAGAAAATGGCCCTTTGGAAGCTTCTGGATATATGTGGGCTATTTTCTGTAGCATTGCTGAGTCCCCAACTTCCTAGTGAAGTTATTTTGATGGATGAGGAAGCGGTGACATCTTTATGCTTCTATGTATCTGATCCCTGGACCACAATTGAGATTCCGTATTTTTAAATTGTATCCCCAATGATGGCCTATCTCTGTGACTTTTATTATATTGCTTTAAGTGTTCTTAACATTCACCCAGAAGTTTCTCCAGCGTTTCCAAATTTCACAGGCCTTAATTCACGTTAATTAATAATATCAGGTTTAAGATACCTAAACTGTTTACTATTCCTACACTTACCAAACTCTTACTAATGCTGCATTATAATAAGGAAAATCTTTAGCCCCATTTATTTTGCTATCTAACCACTAAAAATGTTCCATATAATTCTAGAAATAATTTTTTAATAAAAAGGAAATTTTCTAAAAATAGAATTATAAATAAATTATAGAAATACTTAGAGGAAAATGGATTCTGTATAATTATAATACTCTGTTACACTAAATAGAGTACTATGTCTCTGGTTTTACTATAGTCTTTTAGTCACACATAATTGTTGAGGATTTTGTATTATAGAGCATAATCTTTTATAAATATTCTTACTAATAATTTTTAAATATTTTAATATTATCATTTCTTCCCCC
>NW_021869288.1:0-824 GCF_006229205.1 Suricata suricatta | reverse complement strand
GCTGCAGCCGGAGCATTAGCTCCCGCTCTGGGGTGCTCTGGCCCCAGAGGCCACGCTCCCTCCCGGCGCGAGTCACAGCTGTCTGGCCGGCAGCCCTTCCCTGGCCCACGCACGCCTGGCCCGGCCCCAGGCCCCCGGGGCCGCCGTCCTCTCCTCTCCTGGTGCTCGGGCCCCGCAGGGGGGCCCCAGCCTCTCCCACCTGCTCGCGGGGCTGTGCTCACCCCTGGGTCCGGGGCTCCCCCCCCCCAGCCCACATGCCCGCAGCAGCCGGGGGGCCGGGCTTGGCGCCGTGGGGGGACCGCCCGCGGGAGCAGACGCGGCCGTCCGAGGACCGGGAAGTCAGACAGCGGAGTTTTCCGGCTCGCCCCGCCCTGCGGGCCGCTGCTGCTGCTTTTCGCCTGCGGATGTTTGTCTGTCGGGAAACCCTGTCGAGGCCCGGAGGCGTGTGCCTGTTTGCCCGCCTGTGCTCAGGACCCTGGGCTCACGCAGCCCCCAGACGGTCATCTTTCCTGTTTGGTTTCCCTTGATGTCGCACCTCAGAATGTGTCGCAGTCAGTAGGCTGCACACAGGTGTTCTAAGAGCCACTTAGAGACGAACTCTCTACATAAATCTGAGGAGCACGAGCTAAAAGTTGGGTGAGGAAAGCTCGAAATAAGAGACCTCAGTTTACCTTTAGAGTCGGGCTGTCCTGTGTAATCCGGGTGGCTGTCCCGGTGGGGCCTTACAAAGGGATGTTTAGAATAAAGCAAGTGATCTTCCTTAAAATGTCTGAATATTGTTTTTCTTTTTTTTTTTAAGTTATTTATTTTGAGAGAGAGAGAGA
>NW_021869287.1:0-824 GCF_006229205.1 Suricata suricatta | reverse complement strand
CGAATATATAGAGAATGACTAAGTAGTGACTAAGTTAATGGACAAACGACCAGCCTACTTGTAGTGTAAGGAGAGATGGAGCCTCTTCCGCTTCTATGTGCAGAATCTGCGTAGGCAGAAAATTTATAAAAAACAAACCCACAGTGACACAAATAAGTGTTCACAGACTGTTTTTATGAACACAGAAATGAATTTGTTCCTTTATCACTTCTCAAAACATCCAATTTTATACTAAAATATAATGCCATTTTAATAAGATGGTTGTCGTAGTTGAAGTAATTGTATCCATCCTCAGAATAAAATTGTTTTCATAATGGAAATCAAACAAGATACCATGAGATGTGCATGTGTTCACTCAGATTGAACGTCCTGAAATGCTTTTCTTGAGATATCATTCATGTTTTACTATTTATCTGTCTTCGCCATATAATTACATATTATGCAGATGAAATCGCCGTGATAAAAATCATTTCTGAATGTTACAGAGAATTTATGTACAGTACTTTGAGTTGATCGTGAGCTATTGTTAAGCTTCTGGTTTTTCATGTGCGGAAGGGAATGCTGTTTAGTACTTGCTAAACAAAGCCTGCATGTTCACATCAAATCGTGTGTGTGCGTGTGTGTGTCCACATCGTGTATGCAAATGAGTTGTTATGTTCTGTCTGTCCTTTGTTACTTCCCATTCATGCCAATGGACACTTCACTGATCAGAGGTGCTAGGTATCTGCTTAGTTTTATATACTCAGCATCCGGTACACTGATTATGGATGTGTTATCATTTTTCTAAATGTGTTAGTGTATGGAGGGAAAATGTCCTCTCTACA
>NW_021869286.1:0-824 GCF_006229205.1 Suricata suricatta | reverse complement strand
TAACTTTAAACCATGTAACACAGAAAACTATAATACTAATGAAACTTACCAATGAAAAATAGATCTTTTATGTTGGCTTCACAGTGTGTCTTTAATTTAATTTCTACCATAATATATACATTGGGATAGTTCATGTAAAGCTTTGAATGTTAGTAATCCTGAAAAATCAGCAGATACAGCCAAATTGGGCATATATCCTCTCAGACAGGACATATGGCTTCCATGAGTTCCATATAGACAACCCATCTACACTTGAACGGTTTCTCCTCTTGACTATTTCAATTGCTATGGAGACATCTGGATTTAATTTAACTAATACTTATCTGTTCATTTAACACGCAAGTTTCCAGGGATGCAAAGATGGCGTGCAGACTCATACACTTCTCTCTTCTAGCCTCCTCAAAACAGTAACCAAGAAACATTTATCCGCTGCACCTTTCCATTGTGCGAGGTCCTGCGCAATTCAATGCGGGATATATCATTTTACTGAAGCCGTAATTACACCTTCACATACTTCGTAATCTAATAGGCAACAGAGGCATAAACATACATAACCATGTAGCAAAGTGACAGTGGATAAAACTCAGAAATGTGCCACTGGTAGACATTTGGACATTGAGTTATGACTGTTGGCATATGGTTTTCCCTTGAAGAAAAGTAATTTTTCAAAGCCGGTTTCCTGAGAAGTAGTTAATCTGGGGAACAGAATTCAGAAGTATATTCGGACCGAGCGAAGGAGTATCCTCTCTACATCTGAGAGAAGAACTCAATGAGAGGAAGATACTTGGTTTTCCTCTGGTGAGCTACTGCTTTCAAGCAGGGGC
>NW_021869285.1:0-824 GCF_006229205.1 Suricata suricatta | reverse complement strand
GAGCAGTCTTAACAACTTGTTCTCTGTGCATACGTGATGACTTCTGGTGAGCCATCCTTTTCCCTTTTTAAATTCACACACCTTTTGTTTACCAATGTCTTTGATAATATTGTCTTTTTTAAGTTTATTTATTTTGAGAGAGAGGGGGAGAGAGAGGGAGAGAGAGAGAGAGAGAGAGAGAGAGAGAGAGAGAGAGAGAAGAGAGAGAGAGAAAGAGAAAGAGGGAGAGAGAGATAATCCCAAGCAGGCTCTGCTCTATCAGCACAGAGCCCGTCACAGGACTCATTCTCACCAACCATGAGCTCATGACCTGAGCTGAAACTGAGTCAGATGCTTAACCCACTGAGCCATGCAGGTGCCCCGATAATTTCATTATTAATCTAGAGTTTGTGGCTTCTAACTTCATTCCTTTTTTGAAAATGAGAACTATAATTTGCTTTCCTTCAGTTGTCTGGCACTGTTCTCTCCCTGAATTTCCTTAAAAATTCTTGAGGCTCTTTCTCTTCCTATTCTTTCAAAATTAGAAATAAAAGGGGAAGCATAGGTGAATTACCAGTAAGTTCAAAGAACGTTTTTTTTTAAGCTTGCATGTTTCTGATTGAATTACTATTTCCAAAGGAGTGAGTTCGTGTTTATGTATCCTAGTTTGTGTGGGGAAGAGTTTCGGGGAGGAAGGAAGGGTAGGGAGAGGGACCTTGGTCTTTTCTCTAGTCTCCTTTGGGCATCTGGGGCCCAGGAGAATGGTAGGGGAACAAAGCTCCATGAATAGATCCTATGGAATTGGAATCTTACTTTGTTGAGTTTACTTGTCACTTTTTTTTTTA
>NW_021869284.1:0-824 GCF_006229205.1 Suricata suricatta | reverse complement strand
GCTGTCAGCCGAGCCCTGGGATTGTGGGCGGTGGGCAGGCGTGTGTGCATAGGTGAGTGTGCCTGTTTGTGAACGTGTGTGTGTTGAAGTGTATATGTGTATGTGCATGTGAGTTTGTGAGTGAAGTGTGTAAATGGGAGTCTGTGCTCGTGGATGTGTGTACGTGCTGTGTGTGTGTGTGTGTGTGTGTGTGTGTGTGTGTGCACATGCGCTGAGGGCAGTGACTGGGCACGTCTCCTCTAAGGTGCTTCTCAGCATTTGCTCCTGGAGTCACAGTCCTGGGAGCCAGTTCAGCCCCGAGGACACGGATCCCAGCTCTCGTTGAGGGAGGAGGGGAACTCCTGGAGGAGCCCTGAGGGGACTTGGTGAAGCGTCATGCCTTCAGTGCCCTTCCTGGGCACTTCTTCTAACAGTCTGTGTCGCTCAGCCTCGCCTGGCTCATTCAGTGAGTCACCCAGAAGGCATCAGAGCCTTGTCATCTTGGTAGCCGCAGGCCATGTGCCCGGCTAACTGTGGGCAGCTCTGATCTGCCTAACAAGGTTGAGAGAGGTTGAGAAACAGCCCAGACAGAAGACAGGTGGCTGCGCCCATGGCTCGCGATGAGGTCAGGACGCTTCTGCTTTGCGACAGATTTGGGATGCAGAGAAGAGACAAGTTGAGGCTTCGCACTGACCAAGGCCAGCGTGGGCACCAGTGCAGAAAGAGGGGGTGCAAGGTCAGGGTGTGGCACGGGACAGCCCAGAGTTTAGGTGAGGATGAATCTTTTTTTTTTTTTTTAATATTTATTTATTTCTCAGAGAAAGAGATAACACAGGGGAGGGGAA
>NW_021869283.1:0-824 GCF_006229205.1 Suricata suricatta | reverse complement strand
GCCAGGTGCGCGAGAGCCAGCAGAAGCAGGTGCAGGACCGCATCGCCACCTTCGAGGAGGGCCGGCGGCTCCAGGAGGAGGCCCAGAAGCGGCGTGAGCGCATTGATGACATCAAGAAGAAAAAGCTCCAAGAGCTGAGGTGTGACCCCACCCCCACCGCGTCCCCCCACCGCGTCCCCCCACCCTCCCATGGACAGGGTGTGGGGGAGTCGGTCGAAGGGGCCGCAGCAGAAGGCTCTGGGTCTGAGGCTTCCTGGCTCCGTGGCAGGTGCTCGAGCCTTGATGGGAATGTGTCTGGGGGACGGATCGGAGGAGCAGGGGCGGGGGTGTGGGCCCCCAGGGCCTGGAACTGCTCCCCACCCCGGGCTCCTCTCTGGTCCCACTGCCCGCTCACACCTGCCCTGTGCCCCACCCCCCGCCTGCCTCTGCAGAGCCACCGGCCTCCCTGAGAAGTACTGCATTGAAGCGGAGCGCAAAGCCAACCTCCTGCCAGCCGCCTCTGTGAAGTGAGGGGTGCCTCTGCGCCCCCCGGGACCCTTGCAGGGACAGGGGACTAGCTCTGCCCAGTCGCCGGGCGTCTGTGACTGCCGCTAGCCTAGACTTTTTATAGGTACAGATTAAATGTATTCTACTTCTTTAAGGACCAGCTCAGCTTTTCCTGGGGGGGCTGTGTCTGCTGTGGGGTGCCTGAGTCATGGGCGGTGTGATGGCCTGGGGCAGGGGATGGAAAGGTGCTCTCGGTAGGGGGTCCTTCCCAGCCTCGAGGGACCTTCATCCTGTGTCCTCTGGCCTTTCCGGGGCCCCAGGAATGTTGCCTTCGTGTC
>NW_021869282.1:0-824 GCF_006229205.1 Suricata suricatta | reverse complement strand
ATTAATAGCAGTGTCAGTGCCCCTCATCGCTGCTTAACGGACCACACATCCTAAAAGAACAAAGTACCTAAACTACAAAAAAATGTTATTCTGGGTGTGACCTGTGATTTTTCTCACCCAGGCTGTCACAATCTGTTTTCACTAATACTTATCTCAAGAGCCTAAGGACAATAATAAGCATGCATTGGATACCTACTGGTAGCCAGGCATTGTCTTCAATGCATTGTCATACATAATGCTTGTAATCTGTAGATGGACTCCATGCGCTAGGCCTCAGGGACCACCACGAGTCACCTGACTGCACTTTGAAAACTGCTGGCCCGAGATGGTATCGTTCAGTTGGCACTGGCCGACGGCCGGGGCCTCGCACCAACAAGGAAGCTATCCGGGCCCTGGTGGTCCAGCGCAACGAGAGAATGAAGGAGGAAGCTGTAAAGGGTCTTGATGCCTTAGTCAGAAGTCCCACAAGGATACTTCCACGATTTTCTTCGGGACTAAACAAGTCACAGCGCTACCCCAGACTCAAAAGGAGAGGACACAGACTCCGTCTCTTATTAGAAGTTCAAAGAGATGGCCTTTCTTGCAATCCCCTTCAGACAGCTAACCCCTTTCAGAATTGGGTGGTGGCAGAAAGACAAGTACTCGCCATTACTAACCAGCCTCGTCACATGCTGAGCCGTCTAGTAGTACACGGTCCATTGTCAGACTGCGAGATACACAAATGAGCTGGGTCACCAGTTACAGGTGCTGGGGGAAACACAAGACACTTCAAGTTAAGACCATGTGACATGTGTGTAAAATACAGATTGAACAATAACCATGCT
>NW_021869281.1:0-1671 GCF_006229205.1 Suricata suricatta | reverse complement strand
CACATTGGTAATATAGTTAGGTTCTCTTGTCACAGTCTGCATTCTTTCCTGGAGTGTCCTAGTTGTTATGTGGTTTTTTTAAGATCACATACATTAGGGTTCTTTTTGTGCTCTGAGGTTTTATAGGTTTTGACAAATGCATAATGTCATGTATCTAGCATTACAGTGTAATACAGAATAGTTTTACTACCCTAAAAAATCCCCCTATATTTACTTATTCAAACCTGTCTTCTTCCTTCTGAATCCTTGGAAACCACTATTCTTTATAGTTTTTATTTTCATTACAGTTTTGTCTTTTCCACAATGCCGTATCATTAAAATCATACAGTATGTAGCTTTTTCAGATGGTTTCTTTCACCTAGAAAGATGCATTAAGGTCCATCCATTTTTTTTGTCACTTTACAGCTCATTTATTTTTATTGCTAAATAAATATCCCATTGTATGGACGTACCACATTTTTTTTCATCCATTCACTTATTGATGGGCATCTTGGCTGCTGTCATTTTTTTGTGATTATGAATAGAGCTGCTATAAACATTCAGGTGCAGGTGTTATATGTAAATGGTGTTTCCAGTTTAATTTGGTGACCACCTTGTTAGCATGGTTGCTGATTGTATGGTAAGACTACATTTAGTTTTGTATCTGCCAAACTGTCTTCCAACATGACAAACTGATAGCAATAAGTGAGTTTCTTTTGTTTCTTATCTTCATAAGCATTTGGTATCACCATTTTTTAAAAAATTCTAGCCATTATTGTGTTGTTTGTGTTGTTATCTTTTGTTTTTTAATGTACCATAAACTAATGATATGTAATACTGAGTGTCTTTTCGTCTATGCTTATTGTTATCTGTATATTTTCTTTGGTAAGGTGTATGTCCAGATATTTGACCTATTTTTAATTGGGTGCTTTTTTATCTTACTCTTATAAGAGTTCTTTCTACATTTTCAGAACACTTTTATTCAATATTTGTTTTGTAAATATTCTCTACCAGTTTGTGAACTTTTTGTTTGTTCTCTAATAAGGTCTTTTATAGAACAGAAGTTTTAAATTTTAATTAAGTACAACTTACCATTTTTTTTTATTGATTGTGCTCTAATACTATCCAACTCATTGCTAAACCTAGGGAAACAGAGACATAGTTGCCTAGCTGAACAGATTATGGTGGGAAGGTGGGGGATGGGGGACTGGCAGTAGAATTCTAGGTTTAGCAGCTCCTTACATGACCTTTCAAATAATCATGCATATTTCAATCCCCTTGGCCTTACTCCTTAATCTTTCTTAAGCATTAGGGGCCCCTCATTTCTAAAACTATATTGCTGCTGTTGGTTTCCTTCTAAATGGATAGGATTAGCCTGTTTCTGCTCTGCTAGGCTGGGTATCACTCATTCATCTACTTTCATTCTTCCAAAATTTTGTTGATACTTCTGTTCATTTTGCCCTGGTGAGTATACATGGCTTTTAGTCATCTACTTTCATTTCAATAGTATTGGGGAAAAAAGATAAGAAGATAACATGCACTTAATCTGCCACATTTTACCAGCTGAATCCTGAGTCTTTTTTAACTCATCATTTTATTTTTTAAGCAAAGTATCCTATTGGTGACTATGTGAGGTCAAAACTCTGGGAATAATGACTAAATCTGTGCTAAATTCCCATATCTCCATTTTTT
>NW_021869280.1:0-824 GCF_006229205.1 Suricata suricatta | reverse complement strand
AGGAAAGCCAGCCTCTTCCTCAAAGGATTTTGTGGGAGGAGGAGGACCTTGTCTCTTGTTAGCACCTCCTGTTCTGATTTTCTTCTTCCATTGAATTCTGTGTCTCTTTTCTTCCTTTCTCTTCCCATGCATACTGCCCACCTGCAGCGCTGCACCATACTAGACACTGCCCTTAAAAATGTACTTTTTTCTTATTCTTCAGATTCCTTGGACCATTCTTACTACCTGTACACAAATTCCATTGGTCATCTCTTCCTGTTAGGTCCAGCCTCCTGCCTTAATGTTGGGTGTCCTCTCTTCCTTGATTTCATTATTTCTCCTCAGTTTAAGCACCCTCTATCCCAGAAAAGTTTTGCTCATATAGCTCTCTGGCTCCTTCCTGGCAATATCCTTAAAACTATCATGCCACTACTACAATTGTCATCAAGGCATTTTACTAAACAAAAGTTTCTATCTAGTTACTCTAAAGCCAGCTTCCACATAACTCCAACAACACATGGAATGAGTATTTGATTATCAGATCCTGTGCTAGGCTCAAGGAATACAGTAACGAGTAAAACATGGCACTGCCCAAAGTGATTTGATAACCTAACAGAGTCTTGTTCATTTTTGAGAGCTATAGTAGTTGGCATATAGTAGGAACATAATAAAAGGCACTATAAAATTAGGAAAAGGAGTCCTCTTTTCAGGTGGTTAATATGAATTTTATCTGGCATCATGAGAAATATGACTAAAAGCACAAAAGTGTGGTTAATGAACTTTCCAAGTCCCTTCCTAACCTCTAACTCACCGAATCTTTCATTACCCACTCCTCCTAGACACAA
>NW_021869279.1:0-824 GCF_006229205.1 Suricata suricatta | reverse complement strand
GGGGATCTTTCCAGTATAGCAATTAAGGACTGCCTGTCTTTCTGGACCAAAGGCTACATGATGTTACGTTTTATAACATTGAAGCAGTTCCCTGCTGAGGGACATTTTAATTGTGGCCACTTTTTTACAGTTACCAACAAAACAGCACCTGACTTAAAGCCATTTCCAGTTAAAACAATTTGCATTTTAGAGCCTGGAGACCCTCAACAAAAGATACTCAAGTGCACCTGTGACTTGGCTTTCTTGCTGGACTTGTCACTGTTTTCTTTAGTGGGGAGAAGAAAACTGGCCATTCACAGAGGTGCCCTGCCTAGCTTTCTCTCGCTTCTTTTTCTTTTTCCCTCCTTCACATGGGACGGATGCTCACAAGCTATGGTCACTGATCTTTAGCACCTGTCACACCTGCAGCTTCGACATTGCTGGGTGCTCCTTAGAAAAGCAGAATCTGATTCCACCCCAGACCAGCTACTGAATGAGAAGTTGCATTTTAAGCAGATCTGCAACTGACTTCTATTCTGGTTTTGGGTCTGAGACATGACAAGGAGCAGCTTGAGTGGAGTGAGCTCATGTTTCAGTTGGATGCCTGTGGAGAGGGGCAGAGGGGAGAAGGCTCCTGGTCCCTAATCATGAAACCCCTTCACAGGGACCTCTGTGTCGAGGCTGATCCTGAAAGTGACCACACATTTGGTGTGAATGTTTGCAAGTGACTTGAAATGCCTGAAAAGGCTAATGTCATTGAAGACAGGGGACTTGCTGAAGGAGAGAGCCCTTGAGAAGTAGACATTCTCCTTCCCGACAGGATACAGGGTTGTCAGACAGCACCC
>NW_021869278.1:0-824 GCF_006229205.1 Suricata suricatta | reverse complement strand
TGCTGGCGACACAGTTAGCCTCCCAGGCTAGCGCTGGGTGCCGTTCCGGTGGGTGAGCCAGTATTATCTGGAAACCAAAGACCACTTCAAAACCCTGAAACATCACAAATGAAGAACTGGGGAAGAAATTGGGGGAAAGGATTTCCAAATAAAGTGACTTTTGATTTATAATGTTAAAATACTTGTAGCTGACTGTTTTCTTAGGAAGGAGAAAGGCGTGGCAGCCTCAGACCAGGGACAAAGTGCTCTAAATCTAGAAAGCCGATAAACGCAGTGCTGTCCTAGGCATCTTGGGGGTGCAAGAGGTAGAGGAGAGTGGCTGGGGAGAGCGGAGGAGGAACAGAGCACTGTATTGTCAAGAGCTGAACTGCCTGGGCAGAAGGAGGCGAGGAAGGGAAGCTCTCCAGAGAAGCGTTCAAATCGCCCTGCTGCTGAGGCCCCGGTTTAAATGAGTAGCTCAGAATGGCTCTTGGAAACATCTACTGTCTTCGTTCTGCCTACAAGTATCCCCACTGGATATTCACTTATTTCTGTTCTTGCTTCTCTTCTTTAAAAATTTCCATTTGGCCACACGTAGGCAAACATTTTAAATATTTGAAGAAATGAGAAATGGAATGTTCATTTTGACCAAGGGATAACAACCTACAGAGATTAAAGAGGTGACGATAAAAGCCGGTAAAAAGTCAGCTTTCTGCACTGTTGCCTTTTTTGCCTTTTGTATTTTTCCTTTCTGCCTCTTAAGGCAGAAATGCACATCAGGAGCAAGGGAAGACCTTAGATGCTGAGCAGTCTGGCTCCTTGTCTCGCAGACGCACAAAACCAAC
>NW_021869277.1:0-824 GCF_006229205.1 Suricata suricatta | reverse complement strand
GAAGTCTTTGGAGGGTTTTAGACAGTGAAAGGTCACAATCTGCTGAATGTTCTTACTGTACGGGATGCTAGGAATCACTCACTCCAAGTTTACCAGCTCAGTCACCAGCTCATTCTCTGGTGAAATTGAGGTCCAGAGAAAGAGGGAGCCACTTGGGTTTAAGTGTTATTTCAGCCTAAAGTTTCAGCTTGTATGGGGGGTGGGGGCAGGGGGACATTTATTAGGAAGCCCGTATGAAAGTTGCAAAAAATTTCTGTTGGTGTGGCAATAGCTGTAAGGGTTTCCATTCCCAAAACTTGGTTTGAGCCAGCAGAGAGCAATGTACAGTGAAAAGGAGGGACAAACTGAAAGTCACACTTGTTTCTTAGTGTCAGATCATTGTTTTTATGCTATATCTCTGCTATTCTAAGAACTTTCTCTCAAAGCTGTTAATACCATCAATAGTCATCAATAATGCCTTAGTTGGGAAATAGTTTATAGTTAAAATGCAAGATAGGTCTCAAGTCAATGGCAGAAAGGGGAAAGAAATAGGGGCAATGTGGGACAGACCTCCCCTCCCCTGCATCTTTTGGGGGGGGCAATGCTCAAATAGGAATCCGGAGACTCAGTCTAGACACCACTGTCACAGTCTGTCATTTTGAGTAAATCATTTCACTTCTCTGAGTCCTTTTCTTTACCACCTATAACTAGTGAGGCTTTAACCATAGATGCTCATGAAGGTCTTTTTCCACTCTTTGGTGCTATGATTCTCTTTACCTAAACAAAGTTCTTCCTTGAGACCTCTCACAGCACAAGTGGGGGGTGAAGAGGAAAGGGGGAAGGAG
>NW_021869276.1:0-824 GCF_006229205.1 Suricata suricatta | reverse complement strand
ATATATAATATGCAAGTATTTTCTCCCATTCTGTGGGTAGTCCTTTCACTATATAAAACACAAATGTATTTTTTTGAAATCATATTATTTCTGCTTTCTTTGGGATACTTGTAGTTTTGGTTTCATACCTAAGAAATCCTTGTCAAATCAAAGGTCATGACAATCTATGCCTTTCTTCTAAAGGTTTTGTAGTTTTATCTCTTATATTTAGGTCTATTTTGATTTCATTTTTGTATCTGGTGTGAAGGAGTGGTCTAACATCATTCTTTTCCACATGGATATGTAGTTGCTTCAGCACCATTTGTTAAAAAGACTACTCTTTCCCCCATTTAATTGTGTTAGCACCCTTTTCAAAGGGCAATTCATCATAAAAGTGTAGGCTTATTTCTGGACTCTCAGTTCCATTCCATTGATCTGTATGTCTACTATTAAATCAAAGCAGTCCACAGTTTCAACATTTTCAACATGTATTAGATGACGCTACAGTCTGTTCAGTGATATTTTGTATCTTTGCAAGCCTGAATTTTTAAAAAAAAAAGTGTACAAAAACCAATATGGAAAAAAATGAGTGTGACAGTGTCCAATCTGACTATGAATTTTGAAAAGTTTTGCAGTGCCCAACAGGCACACATGTTCCATTAGTAATTGCGCTTATTTACTACTGAGGCAATATTTACATGTGTCATGCTTCTAAATAGTTAATCATTTGTTAACATATACATACTTATTAAGTTGTTTGCACTGAGCTCCTTGATAAATGGGACCATTAGTATTTCCTTTGGCCTGAGGATATTGTGGAGAAATTAGTGAGATACTAAGGATGC
>NW_021869275.1:0-824 GCF_006229205.1 Suricata suricatta | reverse complement strand
TGCTTAGACATAATGAGCTGTCTCCTGTATTTTCTTTGCTCCCTATGTTTATAAAGATGATGTTTAGGAAATATTTGTGTATGTTCAATGAGGTGGTCAAAATGATAAATTTCACAAAGGAAAAAGGCACACTGAATAATCATCTTGTAGCCACACTGCAGCATAATGGGAAATAACTTGAAGATTTGCCCACATGATATAGCAGTGACTTCTTAAATTGGTCAGCAGGAGCCATCTGTCCTGGGGACAGGCCATAAAGGGATGCACTGTGTGCAGACGATTGAAAAATCATTGCAAAGCCCATAAATTTGGTTAGTTTTTATTATCATATCATGTTCCAGCAATTGCAGATAATTTCAGTGATAATATACATACTCCTCCTATAGGAGTAGATCCCCTGCAGCTCTCCTACACCCACCCCGTCACAGACACAGGGCCCACACCCGCCCCCGTCACAGACACAGGTGCTGCTCTGGAGTTGGTGTACTCAGGCTTCCCTGGTAAATTTCTCCATGAGAAAAAAGTGCAACAAAGGGGGAAATCTGAACAAAGCGAATGAGTTCACTGTTAATCATGAGAATAAAGGATAACTCACAAAGCCATAAATCTCATAAAAGTCCTGGAAACAGTTGCCATTAATAGGCATATATCTTGGTGGGGCCTAGATTTTTGAAGTATTCTTTTTTAAAAATGTTTATTTGTGAAAATTTTTTTAATGTTTTTTATTTATTTTTGAGAGAAAGAGAGACAGCTGGAGCAGGGGAAGGTCAGAGAGAGAGGGAGGTACAGAATCTGAAACAGGCTCCAGGCTCTGAGCTAGCTGT
>NW_021869274.1:0-824 GCF_006229205.1 Suricata suricatta | reverse complement strand
ACAGACAGGACAATGAGAGACCAGAAAACCTGTGCGTCCCTCCAAAGCGGCCTCTCTTGATTGCAGAAGATTCCTCCAGCCTTATGCAAATTTCACCCCAAGGGCCTGCCAAGTGTAAGGTTTGACCCTGCAAAACTAGAGCTTGAAACCTGCACTTGCTGAGTTGTTTTTCCTAATTAAAAACAGATAAGAGATGATCTGCATATGTTGATCTGAATGCAATTCTAAAGTAGAGAATCAGAAAGTGACTTCCGTGTGTGTCGCTGCATTTTTATTACATCTACAATCACTGGTTTCTCAGCGATTTTTTTCAGTATTTTTGAAAACTTTTCTTTGTTTTGTTTTGTTTTGTTTTGTTTCCTGGTTGCTCTCAGGGGCAGCTACGGTTCTTTTTTATTCGATGGGATTGAGTCAGTGTCCAGAGGACACCATTTGCTTCCTGGTGTCAGGATCCTGTCCAAACTTCCTCCATTCCCTGAGAAAGATTTACCCCTTGTGAGCCCCACTTGTTCGTGGTTCTAGACCCAGAGCTTCAGGATCTTCAAAGGCACAGTCCTCTCCAGAACGGGGTCCTACTCTAAAAGCCAGAGGTCCCGGCAGCCCCCCGCCTCCCTTACAGGGGTGGATGGGTGGGTGGTAGGGGCCCATGAGCTCTGAGCAAGCGCCACTCTGAAGGAGAGATGAAATAAGAAGCCCCAAATAATCCAGTGAAGAAATGGGCAGAACACATGAACAGACACTTCTCCAAAGAGGACATCCAGATAGCTACAGACACATAAAACAATGCTCAACATCACTCATCATCAGGGAAACACAAATCAAAA
>NW_021869273.1:0-824 GCF_006229205.1 Suricata suricatta | reverse complement strand
CTTCTGCTGTCAGGTAAATTTGGGTTGAATGCAGACATTGTTTCTGTTGGGTTTTGTTCTGGTGGCCATTTCAGTTGTGATTTAGTGTAATCCTTTTGAGGTTTGTTTCTAAGTTTTGCTAGAGAGAAGTCCAGACTGAATGGTGGAGCGAGGCCCTTCTGGGATCTCGGTTGGGCACCCTGAGTGGTAGCGGGTCCTGGCCACCGTGGCCTTCGGGAACTTGAACTTCCCAGCCTGGGAGCACCAGGAGGCGTGCAGCTCATGTTCTCCAGCCTATGGGGATTTCCGTTTCACACACGCCCAGGTGTTCAGCGGAGACCCAGAAGGACCCCATGGGGAGTCCCGGAGCTTTACCCCTGCGTGCCTACCTCCCCTCTGGGATCCTGCTCTGCAGCCTGCAGCTGCCTCAGGCGCCTTGAACTCTGGCCTCTGTGTCCAGGTCAGCGCAGTGGCTGTGCACTTCTTGGTCCCCTCCAGGGTCGTGGTTGGAAGGCGCTGTAGGCAGAGAGCCAGAGCGCCTGTAGGCCTCCTCCTTTCCCCTGTGGGGTGACCGTCCCCCACGTCTGCCGTCCATTGGCGGGTGCTGTTGTGGTCGTTTCGTCTCGTTTGCCAGTTAATTCAGAAGGTTAATCTGATACTTCTTACTCCAGTGTGTATCCTAGGACGAATACTTTAAGTTATTTTATTCCTTTTCAAAAATGTCCTGTTTTTACATAGGGAAATTGCTTTTTCTTCTACCCTTTATCCTGTGTAAGCAGCTGGGTTTGTGTCTGGACACAGTGAGATGCTTCTGCGCCTTGCAGACAGAAACACTGGACAGTGAA
>NW_021869272.1:0-824 GCF_006229205.1 Suricata suricatta | reverse complement strand
AGGTGGCTGCGCAAAGGTGGAAAGGGATGAGAGAGTGAGACAAGCAGATACCGAAGGAAGGAGCATTCCAGACAGAGCAAACAAGTGCAAAGGCCCTGAGGTCAGAACACGTCCAGTACCTTCAAGGAATAGTTGGAGCAGAGCAGCTAGTAGCCTGGCGGGAGACTATGCTGCTCCTGAACTGAAACCGTCCTCACCTTTTCTCCTGTGGCCAGTGGCGCTAGTGAGAACGTATGGCCCTGAAAAGCCAGAGACTTGGCTGTGAAATGCTTGAAGGGCTGAAATCATTTTGCCAACAGAAGCAGAACGAGTCTAAAAGTAGATATAAAAGTGTCAGGCTCTGGACTTTATTTTCTTCCAACCTATATCCATACAGTGTCAACAAAGTTATTTTAGAATTGGTCACACTGGTGATTAAAAAAGGAAACATCTTTGATGTTGCAGTAATGTTTGTGTCCAGCATTGAGTAAGTGATCCTTGCCTTCAGAGGCCTCTTTTGGGTGTTTGACCCTCATCTGATCTGTAATATCCTCAACAGCAATGTACTTTATCAGTCCTTCCCCATTCTTCTCTTACAAACAGTCCCAGAGCTCATTCGTCGGCCTCCTCTCAAGCATTTGGAGAGTATCGGGAATTAAGGTGTCACACCTCCTCCCACTGATTTTTTATTGTGGCAAAATACATACAATGTAACACATACCTTTAACCATTTTTTAAAATGTTTTGTTGTTTATTTTTGAGAAAGCATGGGGGGAGGGGAAGAGAGAGAGAGAGAGAAAGAGAGAGAGGATCCCAAGCAGGCTTCTTGCTGTCAGCACAGAGCC
>NW_021869271.1:0-824 GCF_006229205.1 Suricata suricatta | reverse complement strand
ATTGTATATATATGCCACATCTTCCTTATCCATCACTAACCGATGGAGACTTGGGCTGCACCATAATTTGGCTATTGTAGATGATGCTGCCATAAACAGCAGAGTGCCTGTAGCCATTGAAATTAGAATTTTTTGTATTCTCCAATGGTGTATTTGTATTCACCTAATAGTGTGATTGCTGGATCATAGGGTAGTTCTATTTTTAACTTTTTGAGGAACCTCCATACTATTTCCAGGGTGACTACACCAGTTTGCATTCCTAACAGTACAGGAAGGTTCTCCTTTCTCTGTGTCCTTGCCAACATCTGTTGTTTCCTGTATTGTTCATTTTAGCCACTCTGACTAGTATAAAGTCATATCTCATTGCAGTTTTTGGTTTGTATTTCCCTAATGTTCCGTGGTGCTGAACATATTTTCATGTGTCTGTTGGCCATTTGTATCTTCTTTGAAAAAATATCTATTCACATCTTCTGCCTATTTGTTAATTGGATTAATTGTTTTTTGGGTGTTGAGTTTTATAAGTTCTTTACATTTTTGGATACCAACCTTTTATCAGTTATGTCATTAGTAAATACCTTCTCCCATTCCATCGGTTGCCTTTTAGTTTGGTTGATTGTTTCCTTCTCTTTGCAGAAGATTTTTATTTTGATGAGGTCTCAATAGTTTATTTTTGCTTTTGTTTCCCTTGCCTCAAGAAACATATCTAGAAAGAAGCTGCTACAGCCAATGTCAAAAAGGTTACTGCCTGTGTTCTCCTCTAGGATTTTGATGGATTCCTGTCTCAAACTTAGGTCTTTCACTTTGAATTTATTTTGGTGTATGGT
>NW_021869270.1:0-1671 GCF_006229205.1 Suricata suricatta | reverse complement strand
GCTCCGTTGGCCCCGGGCTCCTGCCCCGACCGTGGAGGACCTCTTCCCGCCCCAAGCGTCCTGCTCAGTGCACTTGACAATAGTAGCCCCATCTGATGCCAAGCGTCACTCTGGCCAAGCTTTCCGGGACCTGCCCTCCCGTTCCCAGACTTCGCCACACCCTGCGAGGTCATCTTACCTTCGTTCCTCACTGGCGGGGGCGCCGTGGGACCACATCCTAGCACAAGGGCACGCTGTGGAATCAGTCCCTGGGAAGCCTATCCTGGGGATCCTGGGGAATCCACCCACCTCACTATACCTCCGTTTTCTCACCGGTAAAATGGACGCCTTGTACCACCTTCCTCATAGGCTGGTTATAGGACATACACGAGAAAATGCCTACGAGGTTCTTCACGCAGGGCCTGGCGTGTGAGAAGAATCACAGAATGCATGGGGCTCCTGGGCGGCTCAGTCGATGAAGCGTCCAACTCCTGTTTTCAGCTCAGGTCATGATCCCGTGGATTGTGAGTTCAGGCCTCATGTCAGGCTCTATATTGGTCGTGCAGAGTCTGTTTGGGATTCCCTCCCCTTGCTCTCTCTCTGCCTCTCTCCCTCTAGATAGATAGATAGATGGATAGATAGACAGACAGACTACTGGGGGGTGCCTGCCCCAGTCAGCAGGCACCCCTGGACCAGGGCCTGGATGCAGACCAGGGTCCTGGGAAACTCCTCGGGACGAGTGGGGGTGGGGTGTCATTGAACTTTGACTCAACATTCTCTCTGACGCGCGAGTCGGCAGCCTGGTGCTGCGCCTACTGTCACTTACAAAAGGCAGGGAAACGGGAATATTCCTTCCCATGGAGGACAGGGGCAGGGACGCGGCACTGAGGACCCTGCCCGACCAAGCCAGCTGGCAGGGGGCGATTTCAGACTCTGATCTGCAGAAACACAGCCCATCCTACCCAAGTTCTTCCGGGCTCACCGGCTGATGTGCTGATGCCCGCGCCCAGGGGCCCGGCCCCTTCCCCTTGCTGGACCCCAGCGTCTCCACTCTGGCCAGTAAAGCACCACGGCAGACCCTGAGTCGCTGAAGTGGGCCACGTGCCACCTGCGCATGGCCGGCAGCGTGATTCTAGGTGACACGAGGTTCCAGAACCCCGCATCTCAGAGCGGGGAAGTGAGGCCGCTGTCACTCTCTTGCTGCGTCTGCAGGTGCGAGGGCTTTAACTTGACCCGACCTGTCCTGATGCACTTCAGCGCCTGCCCGTCTTCCTTCTAACGGTGCTGGGCAGCTTCCCCGGGCGGGCAGCCATAGAAGCCCGAATTAAGTCACATTATTTTGTGTTCATTGTTTTCTGCAATTACTTTTTTTTCTTCTGCCAAGTAATCCTTGCTTAGTGTTTTTTCTTTTCCTGCAGTGAGCCATCAGTGACGAGTAAGGTAGTAACAGCCGGGCAAGGTGACGTGGTGCTCTGCTCCCAAGGCACGTCTCCTGCCGGCCTCAAACCCCGGGGCCTCTGACACAAACCACGCACACGTGGGATCTACTAGGTGCTCAGTAAATATTGCTGAGTGCTGGATCCGAGAATGCCACCTCGCCCCTTAGTCCCACACACGGTGTCAGAGTCCCCCAAGGTAACCACACGATGTGAGGACACTGGTCCTGAGCATGTCTTCTGGGCACACAGGGGC
>NW_021869269.1:0-824 GCF_006229205.1 Suricata suricatta | reverse complement strand
CTGAGCCACCCAGGCGCCCCCATCCCCAACCTTTGATGAAGGCCTAGCATATGCCAGTTGCCTTAGTAGGAAGGAGGTTCCACAAGGAATATGACCCAAACCCAACCTCTCAAGCATAGTCTAATGGTGAAAAATTGCTGTCAGTCACCATGTGGTCCATGCAGAAGACTCATGAAAGGACTCATGGGGAAGATATGATGTCTTAGCCAATTCCTGAGCTTACAGAGTTTGTTAGGGAAGAGGGGAGGACATTCTAGGGAGAAAGAACAAAGGGTTTGTGCAATAGAAGGAAGATGTGAAGGAAGAGGGTTGGGTGCACAGGAAAGAAGACCCACAAGGCTGATAGGACCGTAAAATAAAACAAGATCTGAAATTTATACACAGTGAAAGTCTCTCCAAGTGCAAGGAATTAGTTTTCCTTTCATATACTTCTGCACCCAAAGGGAAAATCTTAGTGAGGCGTGTGCAGTAGGACTTGGAAAAGGATGGAACCTTCAGGAACGGTGGTGGTTCAAACGCACAGGAGGTTAACGTTTCTTAAAGTATCTGCACAACCGTTCTGGAAATGTGAACCAACATTCAATCACTAAGCGTTCCTGGGGGAAATGGGTCATGTGGGTGCTTTGTGGCTCTCGTGACACTGATGCGCATGCTGAGGTTGGGGGCCTCCGATTTTGGCTAGAACAGCGTTTCATTTGCACATCGGAGCCTTAAGAAGACCTCAAGGAATCCGTCATACCAGGGGCCCGAGTCTCTGTCACTCTCCAGAGAGACAACTGGAAGGCATTTGCGTGCAGGGTGACTTGACAGGATACCGGGATATA
>NW_021869268.1:0-824 GCF_006229205.1 Suricata suricatta | reverse complement strand
AGACCACTGCCATCGCTCTGCCCTTCCCACCAAGGTCTCCTCTCAGACCACTCGAGTCATTAGCATCACGTTTGTTTGGATGCTGCTCATTTCTCTATTTGCCTTTCAAAGTGACGTGACCCAAATCAGAAGTGGCATTTAATAGGGGGTCCTCCCATTTTAAGAAGTAGGTTTACTGAACGGCCACCAGCCCGGTCTAGCCCCAGCCACCTCCATCAAGCCCTGAGGCAACGAGTGGGCTCAGACCCTCCCCTTCACCCGCAGATGGCAGATGGAGGTGGCGGGTGTCTAGAAGGGCCCCAGAGGCTGTGACCCCAGTTCCTGGTGAGTCTTAGGGTAAGCCCAGGGCAATCCTTCATTGGAGTAACTAGAGAGAAGATCTCAATGACCGTGGGGCACACAGGCGTCAGACTGGGAAAACAAGAGTCAAAGTCCCGAAGTCTACACTGCAGGGGTGCACGGAAAAGGTTTGGAAGAATGTGTAATGAGCCAGAGCCAGCCCTGGGGGTACGTGGGTGTGAGGTCAGCACCCACAAAGGGTCATCTCCCAGAATGCAGACCGTAGTGGGCATCCCGGCTGTGAGGCCCCATGCTCACAGACACAGCCAGTGTGCCCTAGAGATTGTTCAGAAAGGGTGATGTCCTCCTGAGGCTCCCATGTGACCCTTCACATGTGTTAACCCCACTTCGATGGCCTCTGATGCTTATAAGCACCCCCCCCCACGACAGAGAGTGGGCCCTCACCTGCAGGGCGATGGTGGGAGGAAGGGGAGCCGGCACCCTGGCCCGTGCCTGGGTGGGAATGAGGGGAACAAGTTGGAGTC
>NW_021869267.1:0-824 GCF_006229205.1 Suricata suricatta | reverse complement strand
TATGGAGTGACCTCTCTAAAATACTTTTAGTAAGCTATGATTATTTCCATTATGGGTAAATATTAGGGGAGGTGACTCATTTCCTTTGGAAACTTTTTCTATACACAAATTAACAAATAAATACATGTGTAAAAGATATATAGAAGCCATGATACTTTATATATAGATATATATACACAGTTTTCAAGCTGAGCAGACAGTGGAAATGTATTACTTGTGAATATAGTTTATCTCAAAAGAAATTTCAGAAAGTTGTCTTAGAGGGTTGTTTTTCATTTATGATCTTAGAAACTTATTCCTAATTGTAATCTTAAAAGTGGTACTTACTTTAGAAATAATGATTTTCTTGCTTGCATCAAAATGGATAACCTAAATTATGTTAATCTATTATTAGCTGTAGTATTTACAAAACTGATTGGTTCCATATAGAAGTCAATTTTATGTTTTAATGTAGAATAATCCTCATTACCTCTCTAAAGGTTGGTAAACTTACAAATATTTCTAATATTATATTTGAACTTTTAGTGCAGTATTTCCTAGTGTATAATTCACTATCCATATGGACTCCTATGACTGGAAACTTAATTTTTAAAATACGTACTTATTCTCATACACTTTCCACTGACTTTCATTTTCATGTTCACTTCAAGACTATACTAGAACCATGCTAAAAAAAATAGAGGTTATTATAATTTGGGATTCACAAAGTAAAATTGAAAAATATACTTAGTATTATAAATTAGTGTTCTGCCATCTAATACTTCAACATTTTACAAAGTTTAACATGTACATATCCAAGTACAAATTATTGGAATTCTAATAAC
>NW_021869266.1:0-824 GCF_006229205.1 Suricata suricatta | reverse complement strand
TATCCTTCTTTTTAGGTGGCAGTTGTGTGAGATGGTTACTGTTGCATTTGGCCAAACTGTAAGAGGACATAAAACCTAGCTTTCTGGAAAGAAACAAAGCATGTAGAATATTAACAGCTAAGCTAATTCACTTAGCAAATAGACTAAATAAGATGCCAATGCTATAGGGTAAAAGAGGTTGCCAATACAAACCATAATAATAAAAATAATATGCTTCTCTGTCCGTGACTTCTATACAGATATGTCTCCTCAAGAACACATGAAAGGTATAAATGTCTCTTTCCCTAATTAATTATCTAGAATCTGGTCATTTCATTATTAATCTCCTGCCTTCAGGTATACTGCTTAAAATCACTATAAAGAAAAAGATATGATTACATTAAGCGAAATAAGTCAGTCAGAGAAAGATAGACACCATATGCTTTCATTCATATGTGGAACTTGAGAAACTTAATAGAAGATCATTAGGGAAGGGAAGGGGGAAAATAGTTTCAAATAGAGTGGGAGGGAGGCAAATCATAAGAGACTCTCAAATACAGAGAACAAATTGAGGGTTGGTGTGGGGGGCAGGGGAGTAGGAAAAATGGATGATGAACATTGAGAAGGGCACTTGTTGTATGTAAGTGATGAATCATGGGAATCTACCCCTGAAACCAAGAGCATACTGTATACACTGTATGTTAGCCAACTTGACAATAAATTATATTTAAAAAATAAAGCCTTAAAGAACAAACACATAAGACGTAAAAAAGAAAAAAAGAAGAAGATATGAGAGAGTCAAATGAGCAAATGTAAGGAAGTTACTCAGTAATTCTTACCATCTT
>NW_021869265.1:0-824 GCF_006229205.1 Suricata suricatta | reverse complement strand
AGCCATGGCTGCCCCGGCTCAAGACCGCTCGCGGAACTGAAGTTCCCACCTTGGGACAGAGGGCTGAGGCCATGTGGACAGAAAATAAATATTCTCAGATGCTCATTTAAAAAGGAGTCAAATAGGAGAGTCTGGGTGGCTCCGTCGATTAAACCTTCATCTTTGGCTCAGGTTGTGATCCCCCGGTTCATGGGTTCAGGCCCCACGTCGGGCTCTGTGCTGACAGCTCAGAGCCTGGAGCCTGTTTCGGATTCTGTGTCTCCCTCTCTCTCTGTCTCTCCCCTGCTCGTGTTCTCTCTCTCTCTCTCAATAAATAAATATTTTTAAAAATTCTAAAGGGAGTCAGATAGAATAGGATGTCTTTATGCATTTTTAATTCCTGATGGCGTTTGTACGTTGTGCTTAAAATAACTAGAGCGCGGTCCACAGAGCAGAGTAGGGGTCGTCCCTGGTTTTGAGTAGATCCCCAAACCCAGCTGGAAATCCAGGGGCCCACTGATGAGCTCACTGGGATCCTGCAGAGCCTGGTTCTCCTGCAGTTTTGTCTCTCAGCAAACGGTGCCAAGTGGAACTTCACCATCCGACGCTGGAACCCGCTTCCACCCCCACTGCTGCACACACACCACCCTCCACCCGACCTGGCCTCTGCCCTTTGCTCACAACCGCCCCCCCTTCTGTGTCCCTGACAGGCTCTACTTCTCGTGTGCCCCCCATGCCCCCCGTCCTGCCCCTGAGGCGCCCCCGTCTCACATTAGCTGAAAATGTATCACCTCTGTCACTGCCGGCTGAAAATGCTTCCGAACTTTCTAGGTAATGAAAGTCCC
>NW_021869264.1:0-824 GCF_006229205.1 Suricata suricatta | reverse complement strand
GCATTTGCTGGCTCTTTTGTTCTTGGAGGAGTTCTAAAGAACCCTGCCTCTCCAGTACACATTCTGAGATTAGTAAATAAATCTTCATGTATATCTTCCGTGCTTTTCAAACTACTACACATATGCTGTATTTTAGCAGAGTTGTTTTTTATGCTGGATCTTTAAGGACAAGGGGTCAGTTTCTTATTAGGCTCCTCGTGTCTGGGGTGCTTGGTGAGTCTGTTCCTCTCCCTTCTTCATGCTTGTGATAGCCCTCTTGTTTGTGGTTAGTCTTGCCAAGAATTTAGTACCCAGCCACATCTCTGCCCCTCCTACCCTTCTCAAAGTGGCCTCCTGTCTATGACTGGCTAGGGAAAGTCTGTTTTGCCAGTCTTCAGGTGGTTTTCTGATGTGGCTATTTTCTTGGTGTTTCCATGGGATGAATTGAGCTTAGGACCCTCCTACTCCATAATCTCTTCATAAGTCTCTACTGACTTAGATTTTAATCAAATTTGGCATGATCCTAAAGCTTTGTTTTCCACATGATACTATAAGTAATGTTCTAGCAAAAAAATTAATGTTCCAGGAAGGTTCTACATATAAATGTATTTTTGTATATTTTTCAGGTCAAATTTTTGACAATCCATTTGTAAATTTGTGAGTTTAAGATACTCTATAACTAAAGAACATAACCTCCAAAAACCATTACTTGAGCTGTTGATTCAATGGTATGAAACTGAATACATCTCTGCAGAGAAACAAAGGTTATTTTTTAATGAGAACGGCCTGAGTTATTTCTGATGCATAAGAATAGGATGATAAATATAGAGGCTGAAAAAAGTCTA
>NW_021869263.1:0-824 GCF_006229205.1 Suricata suricatta | reverse complement strand
ATTTCATATATTGACAGATATTGGCAAATTTCCCATCAGAGAGACTGCATCAAACTACACCCATAAATTGAGAAAGTGTTGGCTTTCCTCATACCTCATTCAATATCATCTATTATCAAACTGTTCTAAAAAGTGACATTATAGTTTAAAATTGAATTAATTTTATAATGAGAGAATTTGAGCATATGTTTGTATGCTGCAAACCATTTAGTTTTCTTTTCTAAGTCAATAAACACTTAATGACAACCTATAATATGCACAATTGTTGTGCTCATCACCGGAGATATGGTGATAAACAACACATAGCTTCCGCAAATGTTTGTGAGAGATATACAAGTGACTGACAGTTACAGTGGTCAAAATGTAGTATAATGGTGCACTGGGAACCTATTGAAGGCATTCCCATCACAGTCTAGAAGGAGATCAGTGGAGCTTCTAGAGGGAAGAGACATGTAAACTCAAATCTAATGGAGGTGTAGTAGTTAGCTAGGCGAATACTAGGGTTGAGGGATGTGGAAAACGAGGCCGCAGATCCATGCGTGCAACCATGGGAGCGGGGAGTCACTAAGACTTGTACAGAGTTCAGTTCAGAGTGGCACTATCAGAATGGTAAGAAGGCGACGTGGTGAGGGCTGGCACGCCACCCCCTAACATGGCCTTGAAAATCAGTTCAGGGGTTGTTTGAACTTTGCCCTAATGACACCACGGCAGACTTGGAAGATTTTCAGATCGAGGATAACATGTCAGAAGTGTCTTAGGAATCGCTTCTCGGCCTTTTGGCTAAGCTCAAGTGTAGTTATCTGTTCTTATCAGTTTAATATCTG
>NW_021869262.1:0-824 GCF_006229205.1 Suricata suricatta | reverse complement strand
TTAAATAAATGGATAGGTATTCAGTGACCACGCATTGAAGGGTTTTTATAGCAAAGATTCTCCCAAAACTCACCCAGATATTGAATCCAATTGCTATCAAAATCCAAGCAATTTGATCTGTAAGTCTATAAAAGCTTATTCAAACATTTATACATAAAGAAAATGGCTTTAAAATAGTAAAAAATAATTTTTCCCAGGAATAATAAATTGAGAGAAATTCTTCTCTGTATTAAGGCTTACTGTATAGTTTAATTAATCAGACTGTGTGTCTCAGAGACAGACACGCCGATCAATGGAACAGAATGGGGAACCCAGAAAGAGAACCATATAAACATGCCAAACTGATTTTTGATGATGATAAAAAAGCAACTTAAAGGAGGCTTTAAATAAATGTTATTGAAGCAATTTGATTTCTATAGGCAAAAATATGAACCATGATCTAAACCCAAGTTCCTCAGAACAGACTATGAAATCCAGAAAAGACATTTAGTGTTTATTCTTCTTCCTGCCCCTCTAGGAGCATCATCCACACAGTGAATCCACACAGTGAAACAGGACTGACGCTAACACGGGCAGGTGCCCGCCTTTCTTCTAGATTCACAGCCCCCACAGCAGGCCGCCTCGTCTCTAATAAAGGGTTCCCTTTTGTCCCCAGTACCCCTCCTCTGCTCTCTGTCCGGCCCCTCGCGACCCTCCGCAGACATGAGGCGAGAAAGACATCTCCCACCGGAGCAAGGTGAGGGACAGGCACGGTCCTCTCTCCCCAGATCATTCGCCGACACGTCGTGATGGTCCCTTCGCAGAAGCGTCCCTTCCTCCCCTGC
>NW_021869260.1:0-824 GCF_006229205.1 Suricata suricatta | reverse complement strand
ATATATATATATATATATACACATACATACACACACACACACACACTTATACCTGTATATTTTTATTTACACATTTATAGTATTTGTATGTGTATTTATATATGTACATAGAGTATATATGTATGTGTACATAGTATATGCATGTGTGTTATATAAGTATACATAATGTATTTCCACATCATTATATATGTATATATATATTTTAGTTTTTTAAATGTTTATTTATATTTAAAAATTGTTTTTACATTTATTTATTTTTGAGGGGCAGAGAGAGCACAAGTGGGAAAGGCACAGAGAGAAAAGGAGACACAGAATCAGAAGCAGGCTCCAGGCTCCAAGCTGTTAGTACAGAGCCTGATGCGGGTCTCGAACCCACAAACTGTGAGATCATGACCTGAGACGAAGCCAGATGGTTAACTGACTGAGCCACCCAGGCGCCCCTGTGTTTATTTATATTTTAAGGAGAGAGAGGCAGCTCATGAGCAGGGGAGGAGCAGAGAGAGAGAGGGAGACACAGAATCCGAAGCAGGCTCCAGGCTCTGAGCTGTCAGCACAGAGCCCGATGTGGGGCTCCAACCCACAAACTCTGAGATCATGACCTGAGTCGAAGTCTAACACTCAACAGACTGAGCCCCCCAGGCGCCCTTGTATATATACATTTATATACATGTCTTTCAGTTTATACTAAAAATAGGAAGAAAGATGTTTATTTGAAATCTTGTGTTACTTGGTATTATTTACTTTTCTGTTACAGAAATGCTTTTAATTAAACAAAAATAAAAATAAGACTAGCATGGGGCCCCTGGGGGGCTCAGTGGGTTAAG
>NW_021869259.1:0-1671 GCF_006229205.1 Suricata suricatta | reverse complement strand
TGTTTGTATATTTATTTGCATGTATTCTTCCTATATTTTTGGTTTGCATCCTTAAACCATTTCTCATCTTAGGTATTTTTATTCTCATTGGTTTAAATAACTTTTTATATGCTACACTTCATGCTCTGTAATTTCCAATGTGTTCTAGATATTTTTCCTAGTTTTACAGTTGGACCTACAGACTTTAATTCACTGGAATCCATCTATTATCTTCTCAATTCTCTGCTTTTTCTTCCATCTGGTTTATGCTCTGAGGATTAACCTAACCTTTCTTCTAGATGTCCACTGCTATATTTTTTTCTACAAGTTACATTTATTCATTTTATTTTTCTACAAGTTCACTCTCTTTATGCCAACAAGTGGTTGTCATTAAAATAGAAATTGAATGTTATTTTGCTTCTAATCAAGAACAACTTGTCCAAACACCTCTTATTTCAAAAGCCTTGCTCTCCTCATTGGTTTTTTTATTCCACTTTTATAATATGACAGATTTTATTTTCTAGCATTTGTATTTTCTTATTCTTCTGTCAATTTCAATTTAAGCTTAAACAATTTCACTGTGTTTTGTTAAATGGATGTTTATTGCAGATTTTAATCACGAACTGAGGCTATGTTGCCTTTCCAATATTGATTCTCCTTTTTTCCCTGGTAGCAGGATATTGATTTGATAGGGGTGGTAAGATATTCAAAACATTAATAAAGGGGTGATTATGTGCCTTTGCTTGCTGTTGCTGTGGTAACCAGTGATGACAGACTTAGCGGCTTATAAAGAGCACAGAGGTATCATCGTACAGTTCTGAAGATCAGAAGTCTAATGGGTCCCTCTGGAGTAGAAATCAAGGTGTCTTCACAGCTGCATTTCTTTCTAGAGAGTCTAGGAGGTAACCCACTTTCTTGCCTTCTTCAGCCTCTAGAGACTGCCTGCATCCTACGGTTCCCATGGCTCCACCCTCCATCTTCAATGCCAGCTGTGATTGAGTCCCAACTCTCATTTCTTGGATGCCTAAGCTGCCTCCTTTTTCTATTCATGGACCCATGTGATTACAAGGGCTTTGTCCAGATAGCCCCAGATACCCTCTATTGTAAGATCAGGGGATGAGCAAACTTAATTCCTTCTATAACTTTATTCCTTTCCCCTTATAACCTAACATTTTCACAGCTTCTGAGGATTGGGATGTGGATACTTTTAGAAGATCATCATTCTGCCAAACATACCATGTGACACAAATTTGTTCACACATATGTGAGCTGAAGTCTGTTAGGGGAGCTTCCAGAAAACATGTATTTTCCTAATTAAAAAAATAGATCCTTGAAATGGTGAAATTGGAGTCTTCTCACATTTTTTCCCTAAGAAAAGGTAGTAATTCATGACAATGTACTTTCATGGAAGTACAGGCATGCGATGAAAAAACTCAAGCCCAAAGTTGGAGCAAAAAACATTCAATATTGAATGCATTGAGGAGAGTAAGAGGACCAATTATACTTTGCCCACATAACCTCTATCCCAAGGCAGCACAGTTAGTGCCCCTGGAGATCTCAGCCACGGACCGCACCCAGGGATGAATGTAACAGTGTGTAAGCAAGTGCCCGGCTTCCCCGATTGTGTAGGATGCTGCCAACCACACCCACTTTATTCCCAATCCACCTTCCCCCCTACAAAAAAAAAAAAAA
>NW_021869258.1:0-824 GCF_006229205.1 Suricata suricatta | reverse complement strand
GGTCAAAGGAGAAACCAAAACAGAAATTGGAAAATAGTTTGGGATGAATGAAAAGGAAACACAACACACTCAAACAAATGGAATGCAGCCAAAGGAGAGCTGAGAGAAAAATCTTCTAGCTGTAAATATGTACATTTAAAAATAAGACTGATATCAAAACTCTAAACTAAGCTTTCACCCTAAGAAACTAGAAGAAAGGCAAAACCTAAAAATAAGCCAAAAGCAACCAGAATAAAGGAGAATAAAGATGAGGGAAACAAATGAAATAAAATAGAAAAAAAATGGTTAATGAAACCAAAAGACAGTTCCTTGAAAACATCAACAAAATTGATAAACTTTGAGTTGGAACAAACAAGAAAAAATAAAATCCATATTGCTAAAATCAGAAATTAAAGAGAGGATGGATAGTAGTAATTACTAACCCTATAGAAATTTAAAGGATTAAAAGGGAATACTATGAAAAATTATGTGCCAGTAAACAAATAACATAGACGAAATCAACAAATTCCTAGAAAGCTACAAACTAGTGAAATTGACAGAAATTTTCAAAGTACATATAACTAGTATAAAAAATTAAATCAGTAATTTAAAAAAATCCCCTGAAGATAAAGCCCAGGACCAGATGGCTTCATTAATGAATTCTATCAGACTTATAATAATCAAAATAAATCTTTCAGGAGTGCCTGGGTAGCTCGGTTCATTGAGCAACTGACTCTTGATTTCAACCTGGGTTTTGATCTCAGTGTTATGGGCTCAAACTCTACATTGGGCTCCATGCTGAGCATGGAGTGTGGTTGAACCCCACCCCACCTCAATCTCTCTCT
>NW_021869257.1:0-824 GCF_006229205.1 Suricata suricatta | reverse complement strand
CACATATAAACTTCTGGGTCTATCCTTTTACACTGTGAAAGAAACCATCAACAAAATGAAAAAAAAATCTACTAAATGAAAGAAAATATTCACAAATCATGTATCCATAAGCAATTTATAACCAAAATATGTAAAGAACACATATAACTCATCAAATAAAAAAGCAAATAACCTGATGTTTTTTAAAACATAGCATAAATCTTGAATAGACACTTAACCAAAGAAGACATGCAGATGACCAACAGACACATGAAAAGATCAATACCACTAATCATCAGGGAAATGCAAATCAAAACCACACTTAGATATCACCTCACACCAGTCAGAATATCTAAAATCAAAAAAACAAGAAATAAGAAAATCCTCGGTCCTTTTCCTCGGGGGGCCTCCGGGCCGAGTCCTCGGGTGCCCTGCAGCCTCGCAGAGCAGCCCGCCCGGGTTCCACCTGCCCCTGGGGAGCCTGCCACCTGCACATCTCTCAGCAATAACCCCATGGGCTCTGCAGCTCCGTCCCTCTCCCCACCCCCCCAACTTCCCAGACTCCCAGCCGCAGCCTGCTCTTCTGGATCAGACTCCTGTCCCTGAATGAGGTCTCCGGGAGGCAGTGGCCCGGGGCGTCCGCTCTGCTGGGCCCGCGGAGAGCAGGGAGAGCAGGGCCCTTGGCTCCTCTGCCCACGACCCGCTGGTCAGGCGGCAGCCATGGCTCCCAAGCCCTTTGCTCCCCTGTTGCTGGTTAGATGGCAGGTTAGGGACCCCTTAGGGGCAGGTCATGGGAACTGCAGGAGGTCGAAGGTCATACAGCATGGGAAGTCCAAGCAGACCCC
>NW_021869256.1:0-824 GCF_006229205.1 Suricata suricatta | reverse complement strand
TTTAGTTTAATAAGGGCAGTCCTTTAGTTTTCCTGGATGTGTCCCATTATAAAACACTTTCTCATCGTTTAAAAATGTGCCTTCATTTTAAACGCATACTATTTTTTTTTTTTACATTTTGTAACTTTTTCTTATGTGGCATAGAATTTTTAAAACATTTTTGGGGCAGCTGAGTGGCTCAGTCGGTAAAGAGTCCAACTTCAGCTCTGTTTAAGATCTCATGGTTGGTGTGTTCAAGCCCCGCATCTGGCTTTTTGCTGACAGCTTGCTCAGAGCTGGAGCTGCTTCAGATTCTGTGTCTCTTTCTCTCTCGAACCCTCCCTGCCCATGCTCGGTCTCTCTATCTTTAAAAAATAAATGTAAAATATTTTTGCCATTACAGATAGAATGACTTGGAAAGAGTCTGCCTCTTTTTGACTTTTAAAATTAGTAATTTAAATGAATCTCTAATCTGTTCATCTTATCCAATGTACTCTTTAGGTTTTATCTCTACAAGTGTGATTTTTGAGTCTTTTTAATATCTTATATGTCTCTACTTACCATATTCAGTATTTTATTTAGTTTCTTGAACATATGGAATATTATGATAGGTATTTTGATACCCTTATCTACTACCCTACCTTCCGTATGGTATCATTTCTGGATCAGGGTTGATTAATATGTGTTGTATTTTCTTGGATCTCTGCATGCCTGGTAATTTTCATTTGGATGTCAGGCATTGTGTATTTTACATACTGCATGCTGGGGTTTTTGAATTATTATTATAGAGCTTTACTCCTAGGATAAGATCAGATTACCTGAAAACGTTTGATCTGCTGGTCTAA
>NW_021869255.1:0-824 GCF_006229205.1 Suricata suricatta | reverse complement strand
CACTATACATATATGTATACACACACATACGTACAAACATTTGACATCGTCTTTATCCATTCATCTATTGATGGACACTTAGATTGCTTCCATATTTTGGCCTTGGTAAATAATACTGCAATTACAAATGATGTGCATATATCTTTGCAAATCAGTGCTTTAGTATTCTTTGGGTAAATAGCCAGTAGTGGAACTACTGGATCACCTGGTATTTGTATTTTTAATTTTTTGAAAAAACCAACATACAGCCTCCCGCATTGGCTGCACCAACTGACAGTCTCTACATCCTTGTCTTCTCGATACTAACCATTCTTTGGAAAAATGTGTATTCAGGTGCTCAGCCCAATTTTTATTTATTTTTATTTTTAAATTTATTTAAACACAAGGTACTTAACATACAGTGTATTATTTGTTTCAGGAGTAGAACTCAGTGATTCATCACTTACAAAGGACACGCAGTGCTCATCCCAACAAGTGCCCTCCTTAATGCCCATCTGGCCCATCCCCCCACCACCCCTCCAGCAACCCTCAGTTTGTTCTCTGTATTTAAGAGTCTCTTACTGTTTGCCTCCCTGTTTTTATTTTTCCTTCCCTTCCCCTCTGTTCATCTGTTGTATTTCTTAAAATCCACATGAGTGAAATCACATGGCGTTCGTCTTTCTGTAACGTATTTCGCTTAGCATCATACACTCTAGTTTCATCCACACTGTTGTAGTGGCAAGATTTCATTCTTTTTTATCACCAAGTAGTAGGACATTATATATACATACTACAGTTTTTAAATGTTTATTTATTTTTAAGAGAGACAGAGCATGAGTGGGGGA
>NW_021869254.1:0-824 GCF_006229205.1 Suricata suricatta | reverse complement strand
GATATTAAAAATCTGGGCATAACATAGGTTATAAGGAAATTTAATTTTATGTGTGTTTCCTTCTGCCTTTGCTTTTCCCACATCAGCCTTTTTATGGCACCGAGGCCAGAATAGGTAGAAAACATGAGCCTGGAAACCAACAGATGGAAAATAGGAGGATCCCTACTTACTGTTGCACCCGATGACCCATGCGGGGGTCTGTGTACGCAGACCCCACGACTGTGAGCTCCAGGGTCGGGGGGCCCCGGTTCCCGAAGGAGAATCTGCACTGCCAGGACACACAGGAACCCCCCCTGACCGACCGCAGGTTTCCCCTGTTTACAGGTTAGCGCTTCGCACTCGCATAAAGGCTCACAGAGCATCTATCACGTGAGTATCGGAGGCGTGTGTCTATCCACACAGGTTTTTGTCGTGTGCTCACACTTGGTCAGTTAGCCTCTGTGGGTAACACATCCGGGACTTCCTCCCCGCCCCCACACACAGATATACGTTGTTCTCCTTAGTGCCGTGTCGTGTTGCATCACACAGATACGTTAAAATAACATTATTCGTCTACTCACCGTCTTCTTGTGTCTTGCGTTGTTGTTGCCATCACAGACGATGTGACTGTAAACACCTTTTATGTGTATCTTTGTGCAAGTACTTCTGTTCGGGCTGATTTCTGGTAGAAATATCCCTGTTTAAAAAAGAATTATTTAATGTTTATTTTTGAGAGAGAGAGAGACAGAGCGTAAGAAGGAAGGGGCAGAGAGAGAGGGAGACACAGAATCCGAAGCAGGCTCCAGGCTCTGAGCTGTCAGCACAGAGCCCGACGCAGGGTTCAG
>NW_021869253.1:0-824 GCF_006229205.1 Suricata suricatta | reverse complement strand
GAGGTCTCTCTCTTTATTTACAGGGGATCTTAGCCTTTGCAGATAAAGGTTCTCTATTAGTCCTGGACTTCCTAATTTGCAATTTTATTTTGTACAAGATGAATGATATATTCTCCCATTATTGATGTTTTAAATTTTCAGCAAAAGGAAACCAGTGTCATATAATTACTATATGTTCATGGTCTTAAAATTCTATAATATGACTTGGCACAAATGACATCATTTCAAGGAAATAATCAGGCATTTTTCTGTGT
This sequence comes from Suricata suricatta, assembly GCF_006229205.1. Lineage (NCBI taxonomy): Eukaryota > Metazoa > Chordata > Mammalia > Carnivora > Herpestidae > Suricata > Suricata suricatta. The sequence goes on along the minus strand of NW_021869253.1, from coordinate 570 downwards.
AAGGAAGTATTCATGATGTTTTATCTTGACTTAAAACTTCCACTTCCCTGAGGGTCTCTGTTCCCTTCACTGTGAATTAGTGATAATTTAGAATCAGCATGGCATAGGACACTGTTTCCCACAGTTTGAATTCTGATATGTCTTTCTTATTTTTGATTCAATAGTACCTATAAGTGGAATTGAGGGAGCTGACTATTCAAAAGTCTTACTAAGTGTTCCAAAGAGACCAAGAGGAAAAAACATTTGGAGAAAGAATACTCTATACACTCTGTAATGTATCCTACACTCTATTGAGCATAGTGCTGGATTTGCAATTGTAGATTTTCCAGCCAGGGTCGTGTATTTTGCTATCAATAGGTCTTGCTGCCTCTAGAGTTGATCTGGTCAGGTTCTTTGGAAAAGGTAAGAGCCCTGTCACATTTAGTGAAAGGAGAGAGGAACCACACACCCCAGTAAGTGGGAATGAATGAAGCAGATGACATAGTGAGGGACCAAAGTTAAAGGAGAAAACTCAATCTTAAAATGTGGTTTGGGAACCTCAGCTTGATTGGATTGATTCTAGAAGCCGAG
>NW_021869252.1:0-824 GCF_006229205.1 Suricata suricatta | reverse complement strand
TCCCCCACTCATGCTCTGTCTCTCTTAAAAATAAATAAACATTTAAAAACTGTAGTATGTATATATAATGTCCTACTACTTGGTGATAAAAAAGAATGAAATCTTGCCACTACAACAGTGTGGATGAAACTAGAGTGTATGATGCTAAGAGAAATACGTTACAGAAAGACAAATGCCATGTGATTTCACTCATGTGGATTTTAAGAAATACAACAGATGAACAGAGGGGAAGGGAAGGAAAAATAAAAACAGGGAGGCAAACAATAAGAGACTCTTAAATACAGAGAACAAACTGAGGGTTGCTGGAGGGGAGGTGGGGGGATGGGCCAGATGGGCATTAAGGAGGGCACTTGTTGGGATGAGCACTGCGTGTCCTATGTAAGTGATGAATCACTGAGTTCTACTTCTGAAACAAATGATACACTGTATGTTAAGTACCTTGTGTTTAAATAAATTTAAAAATAAAAATAAGTAAAAATTGGGCTGAGCACCTGAATACACATTTTTCCAAAGAATGCTTAGTATCGAGAAGACAAGGATGTAGAGACTGTCAGTTGGTGCAGCCAATGCGGGAGGCTGTATGGAGGTTTTTTCAAAAAATTAAAAATACAAATACCAGGTGATTCAGTAGTTCCACTACTGGCTATTTACCCAAAGAATACTAAAGCACTGATTTGCAAAGATATATGCACATCATTTGTAATTGCAGTATTATTTACCAAGGCCAAAATATGGAAGCAATCTAAGTGTCCATCAATAGATGAATGGATAAAGACGATGTCAAATGTTTGTACGTATGTGTGTGTATACATATATGTATAGTG
>NW_021869251.1:0-824 GCF_006229205.1 Suricata suricatta | reverse complement strand
GGTCTTGGCAATGCTTTTTAGGATTTGACATCAAAAGCAAGAGAACAAAAGCAAGAATAAGCAGGGTCTACATCAAGCTAAACAATTCTGCATGGCTCAGGAAACCATCAGCAAAATGGAAAGGCAGCCTGCTGAATGGCAGAGAGTATTTGCAAATCATGAATCTGTTAAGAGGTAAATATCCCAAGTACACAAAGTACTTAATAGCAAAGAAGAAACATGGAGCCCAGCCCAGGGAGATGGCACCAGGCGTGCTGTTGCACCTCGTCTCCAAGCTGCTGGACCCAGCGAGGCTCTTAAATGGCTCTTTAGGACCATCAAAGTTCTACATTCAGCTTCTGCCACATGACAGATCTGAGTGGCTGAAAGTTGGATTGACTTTGGGCACTTCCATATTCTTGTGGATCTATTTTGTGGCCTTGTAAAATGTGATTGAGAGTGTATCCTCCTTAAATTTTTGGAAAGAGTTAGAAGAACTCGCATCCTTTCTTCTTTACATAATTACTGGAATTCACCTTTGAAGCTCTCTGGTCTTGGGCTTTTCTTTGCTGGGAGATCTTTGATTACTTACTGAATATCCTTATTCACTATTGTTCTGTTCATATTTCCTATTTCTTCCTGATTTAGTGTTGGTAGGGTGTATGTTTCCAGGTATTTATTCATTTATTCGAGGGTGTCCAATTTGTTAGAGTGAGATTGTCCACCGTGGTCTCTTAGATTATTTGTATTTCTATAGTATTGGTTGCAAGGTATCATTTTTTTAAGGTATCATTTTTTGCTGCTGATTTTATTTATTTGAATCTTCTCTCTGCCCCACTTTTATT
>NW_021869250.1:0-824 GCF_006229205.1 Suricata suricatta | reverse complement strand
ATCCAATCATTATTGTATAACAGCATTGGCAGTAACTTTAACCAGACATTTTGTTTAGAGTGTTCGTTACTTTTGGCGGGACCCAATCACACTATATAGTGTTTCTTTGGAAATAACCAATTACACGGTGGGCTAAGGACCTCCACGTGGGGTGTAACTAGCCTTAAGCAGTAAGTGATTATCTATAGCTTCTATCTCTAGGCCTGCCCTTAGGAATGTTAAGCATTTTAGCTGGCCGCTTCTCATTGGGTGTTACTAGGGTGGTCCCTGGTTGAGCAGTCTGTGCCCTTTTATTGTCTAATCTGAGAAACCAACACTTAGGCCTGCAAGGTCAGAGGGGAAACTTGTAGCCTGTCATGGAGTCAGTTTGGTTCAGACCTGTGTCCTTTCAGGAGTTTACCCAAGGGTTACACGAGTGCTGATCTGTAGAGGCACATATACTCCAATGTTCATAGTGGCACTTTCAATAATAGCCAGGTCATGGAAAGAGCCTAAGTGTCCTTTAAGTGATGAATGGATCAAGAAGATGTGACTTATATACACAATGGAATACTATATGACAATGAGAAAAAATGAAATCTGGCCATTCGTAGCAACATGGACAAAACTTGAGGACGTCATGCTAAGTGAAATAATTTAGGCAGAGAAAGACAGATACCAGACGTTTTCACTTATAAGTGTAACAGGAGAAACTTAACAGAGGATCATGGGGGGAAATAGTTGGGGAGAGGGAAGGAGGTAAACCCTAAGAGACTCTTGAATGCTGAGAACAAACTGAGGGCTGAAGGGGGAGAGGTAGAAGGGGTGGGGGTGATGGGCATGGA
>NW_021869249.1:0-824 GCF_006229205.1 Suricata suricatta | reverse complement strand
CTCCTTGTCGAACAGCCTGCACTCCACTCTCATAGGTTTGTTTTTTTGTTTTTTTTTTTATAGTATGTATTTCTTTTTTGGGAGACAGAGACAGAGCTTGATCAGGGGAGGGGCAGAGAGACAGGCAGTCAGATTCTGAAGCCTGCTCCAGGCTCTGAGCTTGAGCACACACCCAATGTGGTGCTCAAACCCACAAAGCCTAGGATGACGCCCTGAGCCAAAGTCAGGTGGGTAAACGAGGGAGCCACCCCAGCCCCTCTCAACTCTCATACATTAATGGGAAGCCTTCCTGCCTGTCCCTGGGCCCCACTTAGAATTATGATAGAAAAGGATAAGACTCAGTACATAGAATGGGAAAGGTCAGGACCTGAGGTCTCTGGGTGGGGAAAAGCATTTAGAACAGTGCTGGGAGTGTCTGGTCACAACAAACCCCCTCAGGTGTAAGGTTCCTCTTACATATTTGACAGACACCACGTACTGCCCCTCAGGTTCCCCTCAGGAATTCGACTAAAGAGCTAACTAAAGATTCGTAGTAGATCATAAAACCTAAGACCCACAGGGAACTGTCTGGCCTTAGACCACCCCTCGTACACTTGAAATGAGACAATCAGGAGGAGAATCCTGACACCTACAGTTATTAGGCCAATAACGGAGGACTTGGGGAGGAACAAGGGGGAGGGGAAAAAGGGTGGGAGAGACCTGAACCTCATAAAACAAAGATCCTTGCCTACTGTCTCATTTGTTCACCCTCTAATGCCCCCTCTTTGTACACAGAGCTTTCCTACAATCTCCCTCTCTTAGACTCTAATCGACTTTGGCCTGTT
>NW_021869248.1:0-1672 GCF_006229205.1 Suricata suricatta | reverse complement strand
TTTTTTTTTATTTCTTAATGTTTATTTTTGAGAGAGAGAGTGAGCGAGCGAGTGAGCGTGCTACTGGGGAAGGGGAAGAGGGGGTAGAGAGAGGAGGGAGACAGAATCCAAAGCAGGCTCTGCGCTATCAGTGCAAAGCCCAGTGTGGGGCTCAAACTCATGAACTGTGAGATCATGACCTGAGCCAAAGTAGGATTCTCAACCGACTGAGCCACCCAGGTACCCCGAGACTTAATTTCTCTAATTATCTTAGTTCCCTGGACCAACTTGAAGGAGTAATTATTTTAGTGAATTGGTAAGTTGTAAGGAATCTATTAAGGTTAGAAAGACCATCATTGACCACAACTTAATTATGTGTTATTTGATTTAATGTAGAGCAATCACTTTTTATATTTTAAAATTGATCTTCATCATCATTGGTTGACATTTATTTAGTCCTTATTGAGGCCAGGTAAAGACCTTTACCTGTGTTAATCTCGATATAAAAACATGTATACGTCTTAATTCTCTTTATTTTGTAGATGGAAAAATCGGGGCTCTGGCAGGTTACGTAGTGTGTCCCACGTGACACACAAAGTGTCGAAGCTAGAAATTTAACCAAGTCTGTGACTCGGGAAGTCTTACAAGTACTGGAATGTCAACGCTGACAAAAACAAACAAACAAACAAACAAAAAAAAGCAACTAAGCATTCTTTCCCCCAGGTGCTATATTGGCATTCATGTTGGGATTATTTCATATGCCCTTGGATGAATGTGAGGAACTTTACCGAAAATTAGGATCCGATGTGTTTTCACAAAATGTCATTGTTGGAACAGTCAAAATGAGTTGGAGCCATGCATTTTATGACAGTCAAACATGGGAAAATATTCTTAAGTAAGTTACAATTATTTTTTTATGTTTGATATAAATTATATGTACATATAATTTTAAAAGAATATTAAATTATTGATACCAGTAACTAGAGATGACCACTGTTACTATTTTGGTGTGTAATTCCACTCAGCCTTTTTTTGAGCTCATATATGAAATTTGCCTGTGGAAAGTCCAATTGCCTTTCTAAGAATTGAGACCATATTATAGATAGACATATTTGTAGCTGTTGTTTTTACTGAACATGTTATGTTAGTCTTTCTCAAGTTATTAACAAATATTCTTCTAAAACATTAATAATTTTTAAACATTTTTTCCAGGATATTACAAAGGCCTTATACTTACTTTCCAAAAATATAAGCATAAAATTGAAACCTTTTAAATCACCCACAATCCTATTCAGAGCTGTGGACTTTACAATATATTTTTTTCTAGTCTTTCTTTTCTATAGTACATATATATTCATACATATTTTACATAGCAGAGATTATATTGTAGTTGCAATTTTATATCCTTTTCCTATTTCCAACTTTATGAAAACCTCTTGACACATTTTTAAAGACTACACCCTACAGTGTGATGGTATCATATTTTCTGAGCCATTTACATTTAGGATATTTATGTTCTTAATTTCTTGTGATTATGAACAGTGCTTCAGTAGGCATAACTGTGTAATAAAGGACTGTAAAATAGACTGAAAGCCAGTGTCTCTGTTAGGAAGTGGGGTTTTTTCCCCTTTTGTTACTCATTAGAGCATCTTTATATATTTGCATATTGCTATTTCAGCGAAGGTTCTTCAAA
>NW_021869247.1:0-824 GCF_006229205.1 Suricata suricatta | reverse complement strand
TGACCTTGAGCATGATCTGTAGAGGAGGTGACGGGGCGGGTCGCGGACTCCTTAGTTCACATTGGAAAGCTGTGGCGCGCTTCCCCGTCTCCAGGAATTTGCCGCCGGACAGGAGCAGCCCCTCCGCAGAGAGCAGGACCCCAGATGCCGAAGCCACCGCAAACTCAATCAAAACCCGTTCAAACCACATCATGCTGATCCAACGAGTCCTGTCAGCCATTCAGGGAGGCAGGAGGTGACGCGTCTGCAGGTGTGAGACACACTCACGTGTTCGCATCCTGGAACTCAGGGCACAGACACATGTGGGAGAGGAAAGTGTGGCCCCGGACCAGGCTCCTGACTTGCTTCCCCTGTTAACCTGGCCCGATCCACGACCCGGAGAGGGAGAGACGGCTGTTTGGACACACTTAACGTGAAGTCTCAGTCACAGACGTGACAAAGGCATTCTCCGCCTGGGAGGGTCCCTGGTGGAGTCCGGAGAAAGTCCTTGAGGAAACTACGGCCCCCAATTCCTAGGCTGTCCGGATGGGAATTCAGCCGACTTTTCTAAACAAAAAAGAACTAACTCCAGACAGGCAGCAGGGGGCAGCACAGGCCCGAGTCTCTCCTCCGTGCTCCTGACCCAAACATCATTTCCCATGCACACCTGTGCTGTCAATGGCGGCCATGACACCCAACTTGCTGTGTTAGACAGACAGGTCATTTGCCCCTTCAAACCTCACTTTCTTCATCTGTGAAATGGGCACGAGGATAAGATCTCCCTTATACGCCCATCGTGGTGGTCATAGATATAATGCTGTTAAAACACAGCATGTGTGCACATG
>NW_021869246.1:0-824 GCF_006229205.1 Suricata suricatta | reverse complement strand
CTAAATAGACATGAGAATTTGAAGAGGATGTGAGTGTTGTTACAGTTCCGGTTAAATAGTACAAGGAAACCCACTGGTTCCTTTAATGAAATCACACTCAGAGGTCATCATGAAGGCCGAATCTCTGTTTGGGAAACAGTAGCTGGACTGTGTGGTCACTGCTCTTATCCTCAGGAGTCATCTTCCATCACCGACCTTGGAGGTATTCCCAAGGGAGGGAATATTTCCTCATTCAATATTTTCCACAGAAAGGTCTTGATGGAAAAGTGAATTTTGTACAGCTGGAAAATTAGAAATAAAACGACAAAACACCAACTCAGTATTGAGATAGGTACAAAGGAAGGATGTCTCCTTTAACTTAAAAGTCTTTAAATCTAAGAGGTATATTTGTAGACATTACCTGCAAAAGGAGAAGAATGGAAAGCAAGTGTATGGGGTGGAGAAAATGCTTAACAATAATGAGAAATTTGGTCTAAATTCTTCCCAAGCAATGGAAGTCTGTTTATAAATGTATAAATGTGTTTATTAAATAGACATTGATGAAGCACCTGTTGTGCGGCAGCTCAGATACGTAAAGAGCTCCGAGGCAGCCTCCCCTCGAAGATCCCAGGAACGCTGACTGGCCTGGATTCGGTGGGGGGACTAGACTGTGTCTCGGTTCTGCTCCAAATAGGCGAGCCCCCTTCTACATAGCCTCCAATGCCACATTCATTTAATTTTTTCACAAACTAATTTCACCAACAGATTGTTTCAGTGTCACATAGATAAAACCTGTCCTCCACATGTTGGGGTGTCCTAGAGCTCAGTCCTGGGGCCCGCTTCTC
>NW_021869245.1:0-824 GCF_006229205.1 Suricata suricatta | reverse complement strand
TGTTGTTATTTCTCTCCACTTATTTGTGTTTTATTTATTTGGGTCCGTTCTCTTTTTTTCTTGATAGGTTTGGCTAGATGTTCATCCACTTTATTATTTTTTCGAAGAACCAGCTTCTTGTTTCATTGATCTGTTCTATTGTTCTTTTAGTTTATGTATCATTACTTTCTGTTCTAATCTTTATTATTTCCTTCCTTCTCCTGGTTTTAGGTTTTGTTTGTTGTTTCTTTTTTTTTTCTAGCACCTTTACATGTAAGGTTAGGTTATCTGATATTTTTCTTACTTCTTGAGAGAGACCTGTATTGCTTGCTATATAACCTTCCCTCTTAGAACCACTGTTGATGCATTCCATAGATTTTGAACCATTGTGTTTTCATTTTCATAAAATTTTGTATTTCTTCTTTGATTTCCTGGTTGACTCACTCATTATTTCATAGCATATTATTTAACTTCAATGAATATGTGGTCTTTCCAGATTCTTTCTTGTGGTTGACTTCTAGTTTCATAGAGTTGTGGTCAGAAAAGATACATAGCATTATTTCATTCATTTCCTATTTGTTGAGTCTTGTTTTGTCACCTAATATGGAATCTATTCTGGAGAATGTTCCACATACACTTGAATAGAATGTGTATACTGCTGTTTTAGGATGGAATGTTCAGAATTTATCTGTTAAGTCTATCTGGTCCAGTGTGTCATTCAAAGACATTGTTTACTTGTTGATTTTCTGTTTAGATGATCTGTCCATTGATATAAGTGGGGTGTTACAGTCCTCTACTATTATTATGTTATTATCAATTAGTTCCTTCATGTTATATATATATAT
>NW_021869244.1:0-824 GCF_006229205.1 Suricata suricatta | reverse complement strand
TCATATCTGTCTGAGTGGCTAAAATCGAGAACACAAGAAATGATAGATATTAGCAAGGATGTGGAGAAAGGAGAACCTTCTTGCACTTTTGGTGGGAATGCAAACTGGTTGTAACCATTCTGGAAAACCGTATGGAGATTCCTTAAAAAAACTAAAAATAAAACTACCCTACAACTCAGCAATTGTATTACTTAGTATTTACCTAAAGGATGCAAAAATATAAATTCAAAATATAGATGTTTACAGCAGAATTATCAACAATAGTGAAACTATGGAAAGAGCCTAAATGTCCATCGAATGATGTATGGATAAAGAATGGATAAAGTATATATCCATATACTTACATAAATTTACACACACACACACACACACACACACACACACACAATGTAACATTACTCAGCCAACAAAAAAGGTGAAATCTTGCCATTTACAGTGATGGGGATGGAACTAAAATGTATTATGTTAAGTAAGTCAGCCAGAGAAAGACAAATACCATATGGTTTCATTCATATGTGGAATTTAAGAAACAAAACGGATGAACATCACAGAAGGGGGGACAAAAAGAAAGGGAGGCAAACCATAAGAAACTCTTCAGAGAACAAACTGCGGGTTGATGCTGGAGAGTTGGGTTTGGGAGGGCTAAATGGATGATGATATATTAAGGACAATTGTTGGAATGAGCACTGGGTTATATGTAAGTAACAAATCACTAAATTCTACTCCTGAGGCCATTGTTACACTATGTGTTAATTAGAATTTAAACAAAAACTTTAAAATAAAGGCAGAAAACAAAGGCTAAGAAAATACCAAAAGGTTGTTAC
>NW_021869243.1:0-824 GCF_006229205.1 Suricata suricatta | reverse complement strand
GTTAAGACAAGGCAGTTCTGTTGAGGAGCCTCTGCAAGGCCTTCTTGATGTCCCTGTTCCTCAGGCTGTAGATGAAGGGATTCAGCATGGGAGCAACCACAGCATACATCACGGAAGCCACTGCAGTCTTCGTGGGAGAATGTGAGATAGTCGAACTGAGGTACACCCCAAGACCTGTTCCATAAAATAAGCAAACAACGGACAGGTGAGAGCCGCAGGTGGAGAAGGCTTTGTATTTCCCACCTGTTGATGGGAGTCTCAGAATGGAGGAAACAATTCTAATATAAGAACAAAGGATCCCTGAGACTGGAATACCACCAAAGAGGGCCCCAATAAAATATATGAATATCTTATTGGTGGAGGTGTCACTACAGGAAAGGTTCAGGAGTTGAGGAGGGTCACAGAAGAAATGGGGAATTTCCACATTTGTGCAGAAGATAAGTTGTGACACGATGAGGCAGTGCAGCTGAGAGTCCAGAAGGCTGATCAAAAAAGACACCAAAATCAGCAGGCGACAGAGGCGGGGGTTCATGATGACTGGGTAGTGCAGAGGATAACAAACAGCTACAAACCGATCATAGGCCATCACAGATAAGAGTACACTGTCCAAACAGCCAAAAAGATAAAAAAAAGGACAACTGAATCAAGCAGCCCGTGTGGGACATGGCCCTGTTATGAGTCTGGATGTCCCAAATCACCTTTGGAACCGTGGTAGATGTGAAACCGATGTCACTCAGGGACAAGGTGGAAAGGAAGGAGTACATGGGGGTGTGGAGGTGGGAGTCAGAGCTGACGGCCAGGATGATCAGTAGATTCCCTAGCAC